>NW_017304737.1:0-256 GCF_001594115.1 Trachymyrmex septentrionalis
TATATAAGATAATAATTCAAGCGTCGTCACTTCAACAACTTTATAAGTTCTTATTTATTTCATAAAAATTTACATTACTGTGGAATAAGATAACACTTCGTATTGCTTTGGTAAGATTTTCTGCAGTTATCGTATAAATTTTGTGCTATAGCATTCAAATAAAATAGCGTACATTTGTAAATCTATTTGTTTCTGTGCGATAAAATTTATTCTTCTGATCATTTTTTACGAAAAAATAGAATACACACACACACAC
>NW_017304738.1:0-222 GCF_001594115.1 Trachymyrmex septentrionalis
GCCTGCGCTAACACAAAGGCCTCCAGTAGAAGGGGGGCGTGATGGAGAAGCGGGGGCTCCTCCATCACACTGTGTGCCCCCTCTCGAGTTAGGCTCGGCAGGTAGTGGGTGGGCCCTACCTGCCGGGCATGGGAAGGAGCTCCAACAGGAGCAACAGTTATAAACCGAGTGAACAGGCGCCGGTGAGAGCGGGACGAAATGTCACCACTAATCCCCGCTCTC
>NW_017304739.1:0-225 GCF_001594115.1 Trachymyrmex septentrionalis
ACGTGACCTTGACCACGTGACCTTAACCACACGTGACCTTGACTACACGTGACCTTGACTAGACGTGACCTTTATCACGTGTCCTTGACCAAGTGACCTTGACCACACATGACCTTGACCACACGTGACCTTGACCACGTTATCTTGACCAGACGGGACCTTGACCTAGTGACCTTGTCCACACGTGACCTTGACCACGTGACCTTAAACTCACGTGACATTGAC
>NW_017304740.1:0-311 GCF_001594115.1 Trachymyrmex septentrionalis
GTCACTCTAGACACGTCCGAACACGACGGTAGCCAGAACGTGAATGGACGAGAACTGGTAGTTTCAACGTGATTTGGACGTTGCCGATTACGTTAGTTATCAAAGAATGGTTTACTCTGATTTTGCGAGATTTGTTTAAGTTACATGTTTCAATATGTTCCAATATGCTTCTACAACTCCTCACTCTAATATTTCATAATCACAAGTCTACTTCTATATTTCTATTTTCAAAATATGTCACATGAATGAACATAACAGGTAAAAGAGCTTGTATTGAAATATTCCATTAAGAAACTTGATTTTTATTTTTA
>NW_017304741.1:0-504 GCF_001594115.1 Trachymyrmex septentrionalis
TGAGCCAATGAGGCTGGCATGACTCCTCTTGACAGAGGATCTGCAGGGTTACCCCACTTTGTACGTAATTCCATGACTGAACAAGTGTTGTATTTCTCCTATGCGATTGCCTACGAAGGCTGATCATATTCGGCTGGGAGATTGTAGCCACAATAATACGATCGTAGAATCCGTCCTGAGATAGACAGAATTTACAGTGAAGGGAAGACATTTTGAGACCTTATCGAAAAGTTGTGCCTAACAGTGCCCCGCATAATTCAAGGCGTAGCAAAGATAAACTTTTTAGCGGTGCTACTCTGGATTTAAAACAGAGCATGCGTGTTGAATGTTCACCATTGGCTGACGTGGAACGCAAGTAAATGCATGCTCTGTATGCAGCTTTGCTAGCGTCAGAGAAACCGTGTACCTCAACATAAATGTATTGGTTCGTAGGTATGACGCGCCGAGATATGTACAATATATCTCATAGCTCTTGTAACTCCGTTTTGTTTTCATTTGGTGTCT
>NW_017304742.1:0-502 GCF_001594115.1 Trachymyrmex septentrionalis
TGCGCGAATGTGTCTCTTTAAAATGACGCTCACATATAGCGTCGTCCCTTGAGACCGCACGACTTGCAGGGATTTCCTCGGTCTCCCAAAATCGAGTAAGAGATGAGTGGAGGTCATCGTCTTGTACGTGCACGTGGTGCACTTGAACGCGAGGTTCGTCGCCCTGTCTACCGTCTGTATTGCTCATCCCAGACAGGACCCACCCGAAGATGGTGTTCAAGGCCACCGGCTCGTCTCGTCGGCCGCGAATAAGTCCATCCCGAAGCGCATACGCGTACAAATCCGCGCCGATCACCAAATGAATAGGCGTATCGTCCGTCGGGTTTCGATCCGACAGTTCGAGACCTTTGAGATGCGGCCAATGTGAAACCGGATACCGAAATCTCGGTACGTACGACGTCAGGTTGTCAAGAACTAGCGCTTCGGTTGATAGTGCGACCTCATTGCTGCCTACTGCACTAACAGAAATCGGTACTATCTGACTAACTGTCGATGGTCTGTT
>NW_017304742.1:1008-2742 GCF_001594115.1 Trachymyrmex septentrionalis
TTTTGTTTCCCGCTGTTGCGGCTTCGAGAGATCTGATTTTTAATTTCAAAAACCGTTCCAACTCATCAAAGGTCGCGAAACCATCACCCTCAAGCGAAAATTCCCAGGCTTCTCGAGTGTCGCGATCAAGACGCTGAGTGACGATATGCACGCTTATATCATCACTGATAGGACGGCCAAGTTTCGCGAGCGCGTCGAGACATTCCTGGGCCGAATCTAATAATTTCCGCAATTCTCCTGGAGACCCTTCGCGAGAAACGGGTTTGAGACCAAAGAGCTCATTTAAAAGAATCGACAATAAACGGCGTTTATTTTCATAGCGTTCCGTGAGCATCTTCCAGGCGACTTCAAAATTATCCGCGGTAATCGACAAGTTTTTTAACAAAGCCGCGGCTTCTCCTTCAAGGCATGATTTCAGATAATAAAGACGATGAAATGAGTCAAAAGAAGCGTCATTAAGAATGAGTGCCTGGAAATGATCACGGAATTCTATCCAACCTATGAAATTGCCGGAAAAGTGCGGTAGCTTAATCTTCGGTACTTGCGTACGACGTTGATGAGCTTCGGAGATGGCAGCATCTGGTTCCGTGTTCGACGATGCCGGTGACATCCGTGGCATAGCAGCGTGTATGTACGCGGACAGGCCTGCGTACGTTGTGAGGTAGAGTTCCTCACACGTGCCAAGGAAGTCCTCAGTGAAGTAGGCTTCGGTTGCGCAAGCCGGCAATGCTTCATACATGGTCAGCTGTTCATCGCGAGCTGACAGGTCCTTCCACCGTCCGTCAATAAAGTCCCGTCGAGCCTGTGCTTGCTCGAGGGTCACGTCGGGCGAATCGAGCAAGGCAGCTGCTCTTTTTAGGGATTGCAGCACTTTATTCTGCTGAGCCACAAGCTGTATGAACTCATGGTACTCCTCAGAAGCATCTGTGTGGCTTCGGTTTTTCGGCATTTTCGCACAGCTCGGAAACAGTAGTTGCCGAAATTCCAACTGGCTCTATCAATTCAAACGCTTCGCCTGCGAGCTGTATGAACTTCAGTGCAGGCTTCGCCTTTGGAGCGTCGAGCCTGAAAGCTTGGCGATGCGAGAGCGGGGCGCCCGGTGAGGGGCACGTATTCCACGGCCACTCGCACGGTGTTGAGGCGTGTCGGAGCCAGCCAACAGCTCGAGCGGGAGCGGCGGTTGCTACGGGTAACGACGCACAGACGGAGCGCGTGCCAAAGTAGCGTCACGTGTGCGGGCACGTATTTCACGGCCAAAACACGGTGTTGATGCGTGTCAGAGCCAGCCAACAGCTCGAGCGGGGAGCGGCGGGTGCTACCGGTAACGAAGCCCGGACGAAGAGAGTCCCACGGTAGCGTCACGTGCGCGGCACGTATTTCACGGCCACTAACACGGTGTTGATGCGTGTCGGAGCTCGCACAAATGGAGATTGTGTGCGGCTCTCGGAGCGCGGAACTCGTGACGTCACGCGAGCTGTGTTCACGAATTAGCTATTTTATACCGCCGGCGATTCACGAAATCGACCGAGACGCTTACGGGCGTAAATCTTATGCGGAGGCGCGCACCGCTTCTTATGCGCGCGAGCGATTTTTCAAAGGTTGAATCGCACTTATTCCGGCACTCCCGGTCACTTCCGTCCAGAGCTGGTCAACTAACAGTTTGTCTTTTTAATCAGTCTGTAGATGGTTTGCAAAATTCTGGTCCACTTTTATCTCACCTGGATCCTGGCAGGA
>NW_017304743.1:0-455 GCF_001594115.1 Trachymyrmex septentrionalis
TCTCTAAATCACGTTTGAATATAATACGACAAAAATGACGGATACTATCTGGATCATAAATTATTTTAATAAACAGTAATATCTTTTTAATCCGTGTTCTAATAAATATATATAAAAATGCATTATACAGATTGAAAGAAAAAACTGAATTTTTTAATATAAATTCATTATGTATTTAAAATTATTTATGTAGAGTTACATTCTGATGCATAAACTGGTTGTTCAGTACATAAACAAAATATTTATTTATACTATAGCTTTCTAACTAATCAGTGAATCGTAATAAAACTTTGCATAAATTATTTTATATAAATTTTTAAAGTGCTTATAAAAGGAAAATGTAAATATCTTTATCATTTACAAAATTTTAATCATTAGTAATAAAAATAATAACAATTAAAATAAATAAATTACAAAAATGTGTTATTAAAAAAAATATAATCTTATTCACACAA
>NW_017304744.1:0-346 GCF_001594115.1 Trachymyrmex septentrionalis
AGAAACTATTGATCCTACGTATCGGGATTATCTAACCGATCTCTTTGCAAAAACTTAGAGATATTGCACGCGATAACTTGGACAAATCAAAAGAAAAGAATAAATTTTATTATGATAAAAGGATCAACCCTAAAAATTTTGGAATCGGAACTTATGTATATCTATTAAAAGAACCAAAAAGGGGCAAATTCTCTGATCAGTATTCTGGCCCTTACCGAATATTAGAAATATTATCTATGAATAATGTAAAAATTGACTTTAAGGGAAAACCGCGTGTAGTACATATGAATAAGCTAAAGTTGTCCCAATCCGCACAAACTATTGATCCGGGATGAAAGAAACCACA
>NW_017304745.1:0-287 GCF_001594115.1 Trachymyrmex septentrionalis
ATTACAATTAGTCAAATAATAAAAGTTAAGAATGTAAAATTAAAAAATACAGAATATACAAAAATTAACACAGAGCAAGTTGAGTCTGTGTTGATCCGCACTACTGAACGTACATGAAAATCGATACATAATGTGTGTCTTACATATCTGCGCTCCTTCTCACATATTTCATAAGTTTTTTATTTCTTTTTGGATATATTAATTCAAACTTCTTACACATGATTTCTGAACTTTACCAATGACATTTTTAATACTTTTGACTGTTCAACCATACGGAAATTATGTTT
>NW_017304746.1:0-491 GCF_001594115.1 Trachymyrmex septentrionalis
GAAGGGGACAAAATAGATATTCATGAATAAATAAATAATTTTTAAAAGACACAAAATTCGCGATACTTTTTGAACAGACCTCGTATATCTCTTCTCGCAGGTTTCCGTATAGGTACGCATTTTTTACATCAATGTGTCTGGTGTGCCACTGATATTCTACTGACAGAGCTGATAGTAATCTAATCACTGAAAAGTTTACCACAGGTGAATACGTTTCACCATGATCAACTTCCTTTCGTTGTGTGAAACCTCGCGCCACTAATCTAGCTTTGTACCTCGTAATCTTACCACTGGCATTTGCTTTCATTTTGAATACTCACTTGCATCCTACGCATTTCTTCCCAATAGGCAGCTGAGTAATCTCCCAGGTTTTTCGTTGCACTAAGCTATCTACCTCTTCTTTTATTGCGCACCTCCATTGTTTAGATTGCGGTGATGCCAGCGCTTCGTTAATGTCTTGCGGCTCCCTGACTTCTATTAGGTTTACCTCT
>NW_017304746.1:591-825 GCF_001594115.1 Trachymyrmex septentrionalis
CACTTGCTTCCGTCGACGCTTCCGTCTTCCTCTTCTTCACATATTTGTTGGGTTTCTTTAGGCTTTCCTTTTCTTCCGTAAGGATTACGAGCTTTCCTTTTGGGCCTGCCCCTTCTCGGAGTTTCTGTCGATTCTCGTTCTTCTGCCGTCTCTCTTTCCGAAGAATCTCTCAATTCTACATCTGTTTTTTTCGGCGATCTCGGTGGACTTTTCTTCTTCCAACTTAATTGCTTT
>NW_017304747.1:0-8069 GCF_001594115.1 Trachymyrmex septentrionalis
GACACAATCAATCTACGAATAAAAAATTTGATTAAAAATAGACACATGACACATAGCGGTTTGACTGACAAGGTCGAGGCAAATAAATCTGTTTCTTGGTTTACGGTTCCATTCATCCCTCTCCACACGGAAAAGTTCAATCGTTTCAATAAAAACGACATCAGGGTGTCTTTCCGTAGTCCTAATAAATTGAAAAAATACATTAAAGTACATAAAGATACTTGTCCACATACATCGAAGAACAACGTGGTCTAGATTTCATGTAAAGATTGTGACGCGTCATACGTGAGACAGACGAGTAGAAAATTAAAGGATTGCTGAATATCGCAATCACATTAGATACAACACTCCTGCTCGATCTATCATAACTGAGCATAGGAGACAGCTCGATCATGAATTTAAATGGGATGAAGTCGTAATTTTAGACGAAGAGCCCTGCTATCGGAGACATTTGGTTTCAGAGATACTTAATATCAAAAAGCAAAAGAATGGTCTCAATTTACAAACTGATACCGATGGCCTCCACATGGCTTATATTCCCATCATAAATAAAGTTTGACTTTCCGTTACTAACAGTCTGTCTCCTCTCTCAGTCTTTGTTGATCCGCACTACTGAACGCACATAATAATTGACACGTAATGTCTGTCACACATCTACGTTCCTTCTTGCTGTATATATTTTAAATGTTTTTCATTCCTTTTTCGACACGCTAATTTATATTTCTTACACATGAATTCTGGTGAGTTTTTATTACACAATTTTATTATTTTTTATTAGACTTCCGATATTTTATCTCATTTATGCGTAGATTTTTTAGTAGGTTTTTTTTTGTTTTTTAATTTAATTTATCTTTTTATCAACCAGAACTTTACCAAGATATTTTTAATACATTTGATTGTTCAACCGTACGGAAACTACGTTTAATTCGACATCAAGACTCACCCGATATGTGATTGTTCCCGATATGCGATCTTTTGCGACAATTGTTTTTTGTTCTGCGATTTTTTCGTTATATTAATGTCTGAAGAGGGCTCAAAGAGGGTAGCCGAAACTTGTAACTTTTAATCATTTTCTTAATTTCCATTTGAATTTTTACGTTATGTAATTTTTACCTCTGTTATTTGTAATATACATTTTTGTGAATTTTAAAGAAATGTGTTGACTCTTACTTTGCCCGGTATTTATTTTTATTTATTTAATTTTGATAAAACCGTCGATATATCTACTAATAGTTTAACTCTAGAAGATATTAGTATAGGCGATAACATGTTATCATCAAAAATATTGACGATCCTACCTGAAGAGTATAAACATTTCACTTCAGCGTGGGAATTAACTATAAAACAAGAACGAACCTTGGAAAATCTTATTTCAAGACTACTGATACAAGAAGCAAGAAGCAGCTCAAAGAATCATCAAGAAACAGTAGTTGCATTCAAGACAGCAGAAAGGAAATGTTTCAAATGTGGAAACACAGTCATACAACAAAACTAATATTTTACTGTTGTAAACGAAGGAGCAGACTCCTCCGGAGTAGAATCCAGCTCGGCTTTGATATTGGTTGGGCTAAAACCTTTCAAATGAAAGTATTGTATCACATAACGATGATCAATTTTTTCCATCTTTGCAAATTCACCGAGATCGTTCACTATTGATGGCTGCCAAACAAATACTGAACAACGTAGCGTCTTCAAACTTCATAGTTAGCTTTAGAAAGTTAGTGCTTTCCCCTACGGTGATTTTTTTTATACAACAACCGTCATCTATTATATATGTCAGGTTGGGTACTTCTGGGACCACCCTCGTATAGTGGAGGTATAGTAATATTCAATAAAACAGAAGTACTAATTGAGCACAATTGTGAAATTATAATTAAAGGAAAGAAATCTAATAAAGGTTTGTATAAAGTTAGTTTTAAAGAGGGTTTAGTTGAAGAATCAGATGAGATGTCTAATTTAATTGCAAATGAAAACAAAGAAGTTGAAATTTGGCCCAAGAAATTAGGACATGCGAATGTTGAATTAATGATGAAACTACTCAAGCTTTCGAACGAAATGAACTTCAGATTCATTTAAAACAGTTTGATAAAATATGCGAAATCTGTTTAAAAGCTAGACAAACAAAACAACTTTTTAAGGAAGTAAGAAGAAAAGCACAAAGACCATTGGAAATCATATGGATCTGTGTGGATCCATCAATCCAATAACTTGGAATAAAAAGAAATATTTAACTTTGTTAGATGATTACACGCATCTTACGATTGTATATTTATTAAAAAGCAAAAATGAAGTCTTCATGAAAGAATATGCAGAGAAAGTTGAAACTTATTGAAATATGAAAATTGCAAAAATAAGATGCGACAATGGTCGTGAATATACAAATTCAGATATTAAGAATTAGTGTAAGAAAAAAGGGATAGAATTGGATTTTATCGTTCCCCACTCTCCACAATTAAACGATAAGGCTGAACGATTAAATCATACATTATATAATTATATTTTCATTATATAATTATATACTTCAACTTATCTCTTGAATCAGTCCACAACAGATTCTATTCCTATTGAAATGTGGAAACATAATAAACTGATTTATCAAGACTTTAACTATTTGGATGTGCTGTATGTGCTAAAGTACTGAGTCCATTAAAAAAACTAGATGAACGCTGTGAAAAATATATTTTTGTTGGATATGCTTCTGTTGGCTATAGAATATGGGATCTTAGTAAAAAGAAAATATACATTGCAAGAGAGTTAAATTTGAAAAACTAGAGATAAGAGAAGGACGAAGAAAAATACAAAATAATTATTCCAATTTTGTTAAATGAAACTGAAGAAGATGAAGATGAAGAGGAAAGATCAGTTCTATATTAAAATGATTCAAGAAAAGAAGAGCAAGAAAAAGAAGAATTTAAAAACCAAATAGAAGATAATTTAGAAGACTCTATATATGAAGATTCGAGTGAAACTCAAGAAAGAAGTTTTTTTGATAAAAAAGAAAATTTAAGAAAATCTCAAAGAAATAGAAAAGTTCCAGATAAGTACAATGACTACGTCTTTCTTACTTATTTACAAGCTATTTCAGATCCTGACTGTATTGAGTGGAAGAAAGCCATAGAAGAGGAGAAAGAATCATTTAAAGCTAATAATGCATGAACATTGCTAGATTCATCACAAGCAGGTGATGTAAAACTGCTAACAAGTAAATGGTTATTTAAAATTAAGCAGGATGGCAGATATAATGCACGTTTAGTGATACCAGGATACAAACAAAAATTTGGAATTGACTTTGAAGAGACGTATAGTTCTGTTGTAAGCATAACAGCGTTAAGAATTCTATTTGCATTGATAACAATAAGAAAATACAAATTAATAACTTTTGATATTAAAACTACTTTTCTCTATGGAAACTTAAATGAAAATATTTATATGTATTTGCTAGAAGGTTATAATAAGTTAAATAAAATCTGCAAATAAAGCTTTATACGGACTGAAACAAGCTCCTTTATCATGGAATAATCGTTTTTTATCTTTCATTAAAAATGAAAGCTTTAAGTAGTTGAAGTCAGAACCATGTTTATTCAAGAGAGACTATTTAATTCTAGGCATCTATGTCGATGACGGTGTATTAGTTGACGAAAGCTCAGAAGGAATAAACAATTTACTTGCTGATTTGAAGAAAGAATTTCAAGTGAGAATAGAAGAGGATCCGAAAATATTTATTGGAATGGAAATACGAAGAATAAAAAATAGATTTAAATTAAAACAATAAAATTATGCAATAAACGTGCTCTAACGGTATGGAAAATTCTAAACCTACAGCAACTCCAATTAAAAAGACAAACAATAATGATACAACTTTGATAAATACAAAATACTCTTATCAAGAGACTGTTGGAAGTATTTTATACTTATCAACGAAAAGGTCTGATCTGTGATATGCAGTAGGATGTGCAAATTGTTTTGTCGAAAAACAGGAAAGAAAATAATAAATATCAAACATATTCTAAAATATCTCAAGGGAACTATTAATAAAGGGATAGAATTCACAACTAAAGCAGATGAAGATTCTATTGAGGCATTTACTGATTGGGACTTCGCTGGAGATCCACAAACAAGACATAGTACATCTGGATATGTCATCTATTACGGAGATGGACCAGTAGCTTGGTGCTCAAAGAAACAAAGTTTAGTGACATTCTCAAGTACGGAAATAGAATAGCTGCTGCACATTGTTGTAAGGAATTATTGTATGTCAAAACTCTTCTTGAGGAACTGGTAAATAAACCATTGAAAATTAATTGAAAATTATATGGATAATCAAAGCGCAATTAAAATGATCAAGAATAATATAACAAATGATAGGTCGAAGCATATAGATATAAAATATGGTTTTGTTCATGATGTAATTAAAAAAAGATTGCGACTTTAAATTATTGTCCAACAGATAATCAAATCACGGATATTTTTATTAAGCCTCTTTCTCAGACAAAATTTAAAAATTTCAGAAAAAGTTTAATAAATTAAAAGTACATTACATTTATTATGTTGTAATAGAAAGTTTATGACTGTAAAAGTATGAATGTTCAATTTTGTCAAATTAAGGGATAGTGTTGAGAAGTATTGTAGTTTTAAAAGTTGATATTAACTTTAAGTCTACAGGTTATTTGATAATGGAAACTGAAGTCTATCGAGAAACAGTTTTTCAATCATCGATTATTCTACATTCTTCTGTTCCATGTCTTTGCGTTTATTTCTGGTTGGAGGTTTCCTTTAGATTGATTAAACGTGTTTGTGTACGATCATCTTGTCTAAGATAATAAAGCATACATTTGTATCTCTATCGTAAAATTTGTGTAAATTACTGAAATAAATCCAACAATTTCAAATGCAAGCTTCAGATTGGCTGTCGCAACAAATTTGCAATCGGCTTGCGTCCAATGTAGAATGGGATCTAGTATGCGGGATCTAGTAGTCCTAAGGTCTTAAATTGTAGAAAATTAATCAATCATAATCGATTATTCTTCTTATATTCGATTATGATTGGTTAATTTTCTATGACTTAAGACTCAATGGGTACTTTCAAATTGCAACATCCCTAGACACTTTCGTACATACGGCGACACAAGTTACGTTTGAATTGTCCATTATCAACACAATACTACACATCTGGGATCCTATTCTTGAAATAGTTGCGGATATGTAGTGGCAAGTTGCGAATACTCGCAATGGAAAATCTTTAGAACAATATTCTTGACAGTCGTAAATGCAACATGTACGCAATGTTTGTGTGAGAGAAAAAGCATAATTGGACGTGATGTCGGCTCGCAGTGTGATTTCGCTGTCTAACACATTTGTTATCAGTAGAGTGGAATACCCCGGTGTCTCTCGCTTGCCAATATTCATAATTGTTTTGTGACGGATGGCTGGTGTCACCTTGTAAGGAAGGCTCGCTCGCCAAGGCGGCATGTAATCAACGCTAACTCTCTTGATTGTAATAAATTAGTTTTATTATACAGTTGAATTCCGTTTTCTTTGAAGCGGGCGGTAAACGATGCTCGTAATAAAAGGTTTGTGACACTTGAAGCGTTCGATGCGTGCACAGGTAGTTCGCCTTGGTAAAACGTTGAATAACTTCGCGTTCGGCAAAGTGTGCATTGCGAGTAGTGACCAAACCGGCAACTATTGTCGTAAACGCCGCTAAGTCTCGCGCTGTCTCGCGGTACGCGTATATTGTCTGTCTGTATATTGAACTGTATACTGTCTGTATACTGTCTGTATATTGAACTGTCGATTCTCACACGGAGCGTGTGCGCGATCGACGGTTTTCTCGGTTTACGCAAGGGGGGTCGCGTGTCATTTTGCGACAAACAGCGTGATTAGCACAGGAGTATACTCAAGGTATGCTCGCTGTTTTGATCGCTTTGTGTCGACGAGCTATTTGTCAGCTCCGAAAATACGAAAATACTAACGATAATTCCGAAACAATAATAATATTGGGAGTATAAATAAGTTTCCGCCGTTTGACAAACAATGGCGCTACTAGTATGTTATATTATAGTATACTATTATCTTTATATTTTAAATATAAAATTTGTGTTAACACAATTTTAATCAATCAAATAATGTTACGAAACAAAACTAGTAAGACAATGCTAATTACATTGTTTTTAAAAGGGAATTAACATGCGTACAATATGTTTATCTTTCACTTTTAACTATCAACTAATTTGATTAAAAGGGAAAAGTGATGTACGCGTATTTCGTATTTTATTGTAGTAATAAATATCTAGTAACCCCTCCATGCTTTGTGATCTCATGCGTATGTGCTCGGTTACTCTTCGAACCAAGTGCACAAAATTTAAAGATTAATATTTCTACAATTGTTTTGTCACACATGGATTTCAACTAAGAGAGGCGCAATTCACAGTCGAAATCCATAGTCGTCAATTAACGCTTAATATAATATTAGGTTAAGTAAAAAGTCATCGCGTTTTTTTAAAAGACATCTATCAGTAAAAACCGCAATTTCTTTCTTACCAACAATATAAATATATCTTGATAGAGTAAAGTTTCAGCTTTAAAAATCTCTTTTTTAAATTATACGATACGACAATTTTTAATGGAGTTATGAGCAATTAAAGTCAAAATAATTCTTTTATTTAATCCGCGATAACTCAGTAATCAAAAGTCGTAGGAATATTAAAAAAAAACGATTTTGTAGGGAAAGTATCAAGCTTTCACGATAGGTAATCGAAAATTTTCTCAAATTCGTTTTGGACACGTTACAAATCCACAAAGTGAGAAGAAAATTTTTCGTCTTTTTCAGCTCGTAGTTTTTGGTATGTAAAAATTATCAAACTCATATAAACTTAAAAAATGTGATAAGCTTTTAAAAGTAGAGATTTCAAGCTTTAAAACCCTTTTTTTTAATTTGAATTTCATTCATTATTGACGAAGATATTGTATATACAACTTTGAGCTAAAAAATACGCGATGACTTTTTACTCAACCTAATATTTCGGTTCGCGGGGCAGAGTGACGCTTATTTCTGCCAGATTCTTTTGTTTCATGCAAAAACGCGTCGAATAAGCCTAATTTCATCGATTTTTGAGCTGCAGAAGTATTCTGTATAATTACCTTAAATGAATACAACACAGAAGCAAAAAGAAATAATGCTTTAATGGATGAGATTGCAACCACAAGTAACGAGCGGAAGGTTACGTACAAAAGGACAAAGTCGAAAGGAAATGGTACGTACTATATGTAAATTTTGAGAGAAAATATTATTTTATATATAATTTTATAATTTTTTAGAAAGACCTATTGGAAGACTTGGCATATACAATAAACATAGCTGATGTTGAGCCTATGAAAACTAGTGCAGAATGATTAAAGGTTGGTTAATTTCTTTTTTTATCAGACATTGGGCGAGTTCAAAACGATAAAACGGCTAGGCATGCTTACCGAGTGATTGAATATGATTGATTGGATCTATAAGTAACAATCAATTATGCTCATTTGCAACTTAAACGTGTCCATTGGCACAAAGACACAGATTGCTTTGTCATATCTTTTCATGCCTTCTTCTCATTCGTTCTCTTATATGCTTATTCGGATATTATGGCATTTGTGTCTCTGTGTATACCTAACATAGCATTAAATCTTTTGTATAATGTTTATATTTTAACTTGAATGTTTTGTATACGAGGGGTGTTCAAAAAGTAAGTTTCCCTGCTCCGGGAAAAAAGCAAAACACAATTTTTAGGTTAAAGTAACATATGTATTTATTGTTTGACTTATAAACTATTTTTCTACATAGTCCCCTTGGACTTGAATACATTTTTTATATCTGTTCTGAAGCTTTGACAAACCTTGTTTATAAAAATCCGTGCCCTGTTTTTTAAAGAATAATTTAACAAAGTCTTTCACTTCATCATTTGAATTGAAGTGATGGCCACCCAAACTTTCCTTTAACTTAGGAAAAAGAAAAAAGTCACTTGGTGCGAGATCTGGAGAGTAGGGTGGGTGATCAAAAATTTCCCATTTGAATTTTTCCAGTAAGGTTT
>NW_017304747.1:8169-27079 GCF_001594115.1 Trachymyrmex septentrionalis
TTTGATCACCCACCCTACTCTCCAGATCTCGCACCAAGTGACTTTTTTCTTTTTCCTAAGTTAAAGGAAAGTTTGGGTGGCCATCACTTCAATTCAAATGATGAAGTGAAAGACTTTGTTAAATTATTCTTTAAAAAACAGGGCACGGATTTTTATAAACAAGGTTTGTCAAAGCTTCAGAACAGATATAAAAAATGTATTCAAGTCCAAGGGGACTATGTAGAAAAATAGTTTATAAGTCAAACAATAAATACATATGTTACTTTAACCTAAAAATTGTGTTTTGCTTTTTTCCCGGAGCAGGGAAACTTACTTTTTGAACACCCCCCTCGTAATATACTAAATATATAAATTTATTTCTTACTGTATAATAATATTAGGTCAATCAGAAAGTTCCGTCCGTTTAGCGGCGAGTAACTGTAGCTAGAACTGTCGATAACTCTGATATCTAAACCAAACTTAATTTTTTAGTTTTATTATCTGTCAATAAAATTTAGTATGTAAAGGTATATGTTCTCATTAATAACATTGCTTTTTACTGCATCGAAAATGTCGACATTTGGACCAAATAAGCGTCATTTGCGCGAAGTGTTAATCTTTTGCTTCAAATGGAAGAAAACTGCAGCTGAATGCTTGTAGAAGTTTATAATGATAGTGCTCCTTTCGATAAAACATGCAGAGAATGGTTTTGACGCTTTAAAAGTGGTGATTTTGATGTGAAGGACAAAGAGCGTTCTGGACAACCAATTCTCTCACTTCAAAAGCATTTGAAGATGAAGAATTACAGGCATTGGTGGATGAAAACCCGTATCAAATGCAAAAACAATTTACAGAAGCATTAAATTGTGTTCAATCTGTTATTTCCGATCGTTTGAAAGCCTTGGGAAAAGTCTACAAGGAAGGAAAATTGGTTCCATATGAACTGAAGCTCTGAGACATTCAAAGGTGAAAAATCATCTGCGAAATTCTGCTTGCTAGGCAATAAAAAAAGGGGTTTTTGCATCGAATTGTGACTGGCGATGAAAAGTGGATCTATTTCGATAACCCCAAACGCCGAAAAACCATTTGTGATTCAGACGAACTATCGACATCAACGCCAAAGCGGAATATCCACAGAGAGAAGACAATGCTCTGTATTTGGTGGAATCAGAAGGGTGTAGTGTACCACGAGCTGTTGAAATCTGGTCAAATAGTCACAGGGGATCTCTACCGAGAACAAATTATCCGTTTGAGCTGAGCATTGCACGGAAAACGACCAGAATATGAAACGAGACAGCATAAAGTGATTTTGCTTCATGACAACACTCGGCCTCACGTCACAAAACTTGTCAAGGAAACGTTAGAAGCACTTCGCTGGAAAGTGCTATCCCATGCGGCTTTTTCATCAGACTGTGCCCCTTCCGACTATCACTTGTTTCGATCGATGGCACACGCACTTGCAAAGGAACACTTCAATTCTTATGAAGACATCGAAAAATGGATCTCTGAGTGGATAGCCTCCAAAGATGAGTCATTCTTTCGCCGCGGAATTACTGCCCGAAAGATGGAAAAAAATCATCGCTAACGATGGACAATATTTTGATTGAGGTATTTTTCCATTTTGTTTTTTAAATAAAACCGTACTTTTTGCGAAAAACAGACGGAACTTTCCGATTGACCTAATACTTATACCATATACTAAATTTTGTACAATATAACTAAATATTAATTAATTTTTTACTATATAATAATTTTAATATGTTAAATATTTGGACACAGACATGGAAAGATTAGAAGATATACGTCCTAAAAAAAGAGACGAAACGAAGAAATGATGCTTTAAAAACAGGTAGAGGATCACCAATAAAGATATCTTTCTTCCCTTTAGAAGAAGAATTATTAGAATTTATTACTCCAGAAGCAGCAGGTTTGCATAATATTCCACAAGGAGGATTTGATGTGTGTAAAAGTGTCGTAGAATTAGATCAGGATAATATACATCCGCAAGAAATACATGTTGAAGAATACGAAAACCAACCGCCACAGAAAAGATCTTATAAAAACTATGAGTTTTTAAAAACTGATAGTTTTTACAAAATCTAATATACATATGGGATTTTTAATACTATATACTTATTTAACAGATTGTAGGACTCTTCCTATACAAAATAAATAACAATAAATAAAGTGCAAAGTAAGAGTCAAACACATTTCTTTAAAAATCACACAATTAAAAGAATAAATTACAAATAAAGAAAAGTAAAATTGAAAAAATATATAATAAAATAAAAATTCAGTTTAAATACAAATAAATTACAAGTTTCCGGATTGAGCCCTCTTTAGACATTAACTTATCGAAAAAAACCGCAGTACAAATTAATTATCGGAAATGTTCGCATATATTCACTATAATCACAGTTCGGGTGAGTCTTGATGTAAAACTCGACATTATTCACATACGATTGAACAGACAAATGTGTTTCATATTTCTTGGAAAAGTTCTAGTTGATAAAAAAGATAAAAAGACTTCTTACGAAAAAATAAACGTAATTAAATTAACATACCGGAACTCTAATAAGTAATTAAAACTCACCAAAAATCATATATAAATTATTCATGTTCATACAAATTATTCATGTAACAAATGTATCCATATAAATATGAAAAACTATTAGAATATATAATAATTTAAATTTTTCTGTGTGAAGAGAAATAAATGGTACCGTAAGCCAAGATGCAGATTCATTCGCACTGACATTGTCAACCAAATCTTTATGTGCTATGTGTCTATTTTTAATTAAATTTTTTATACGTTGATTAACTGTGTCAAAAATAAAAGGTAATGGGTAGTCATTATCTAGTAAAACATTAATAATAAATGTCAAATTTTTTGTATGAAACATAAAGTCAGAAAGTAAAAAAGTTCTGTCAACTAGCGAAAAAATTATACCTTTCTTTTGTGCAATAGAATGATTTGAATTAAAATTTTTTTGTTTTGATAATGAGTTTGGTTCATTATTGCTAGTAAAATAACTATATGATAGCTACTCAACTATATGATAACTTAAAATATATCTAAATAAGTTTATTTTTGCCATATTTATGGATTAATTCTAAGCACAATCGTAAGATTCGTAATTTGCTTTCGTAAAACTTGTAAGAACGATTAGTGTTCTAATTTTATGCGTATGTATTATAAGACGATAATTTAATATCTACATTTTCTCGTAAATCGTAGATATTAAATAATCGTCTTACGATACATATGCATATATCTAGTAAGAAATTGTAAAGATATTGTATACAAATATAAGCACTTACAAGTTCTTACAAGTACATTACGAGAACATATTACAAGTCTTACGATTCTGTTTAGAATTTATTAATTTTAAAATCTTATCTTTTTCTATAATGTTAACACACTTGTTTGATTTTAATTATTACAATAATTTATTATACAATTTATTGTGATACAATTTAATATCACATGTATTTTTTTTATTTGAGTAAACTAAGATTTTTATAGATAACATATGTATACCCATATATACAAGATTTATATTGATAATAAGCAAAACTGAGTAAACAATAATCTTCGAAAAATTAATTTAATAAAGAATGAATAATACGTAGGCTGTTGGAAAAGTTTCTGCAATCTAGTACTTCCAGTGACGCCAACGTTCTGCTAATATCCGTAAAATTAGATGTTTTTAACCTATAATTCAATTGACAGTTTATACCTAAGCCAACTATTAGGTGTTGGAATTAATTCGTAGCGTTTTACAAGAGATGGCACAAGCAGTACACTATTTCGTTGTTACCTATAGTTCTGTATGCATTGTAAACAGCTATCATAGGACGTCATTTGCCGTACATAACCTTTCTTGAAATCATAAATAACAACACTGTATAATTCATTGAATATGTCAAAATTTGTGCCAGATAAAGTGTTTTTGCGGGGAGTTTTGCTTCATTACTTTAATATGAACAAAAGTGCAGCTGAAGCTCATCGTATTTTAGTGGATGTGTATAGTGAACATGCTCTGGCTGAGCAAACGTGTAGGAAGTGGTTTGCACGTTTTAAAGCTGGTGATTTCGACTTGGATGACAAGGAGCGACCTGGTCAGCCAAAAAAATTTGAAGATAACGATTTGCAGGCATTGCTCAATGAAAATTCATGTCAAACACTTAAAGAATTATCTACGTCATTGGAAGTTGACTTATCAACAATAGGAAAACGTCTTAAAAGTTTGGGCATGATCCAGAAGGAAGGACATTGGGTCCCATATGATTTGAAACCAAGGGATATTGAGAGACGTTTTCTCACGTGCGAACTGCTGCTTCAACGGCAGAAAAGAAAAGGTTTTTTGCATCGGATTGTTACCGGTGACGAAAAGTGGATCCATTATGACAATCCAAAGCGCAGAAAGTCATGGGTTAAGCCCGGCGAACCATCAACATCAGTGGCAAAGCCCAATATCCATGGCTCAAAGCTCCTGCTCTGTATTTGGTGGGATCAGAAGGGTGTCATATACTACGAACTGCTAAAACCGCATGAAACCGTTACTGGAGATCTCTACCGACGGCAACTGATGCGCTTGAGCCGTGCATTGAAGCAAAAACGGTCGGAATACTTCGAAAGACACGATAAAGTCATCTTGCTCCACGACAATGCTCGCCCACACGTTGCAAAACAGGTAAAAACATACCTGGAAACACTTAAATGGGAAGTGCTACCGCACCCGCCGTATTCTCCTGATATTGCACCTAGCGACTACCACTTGTTTCGATCATTAGCTCATATCTTGTGCGAGCAGAAGTTCACATCTTACGAAGATTGTAAAAAATGGTTCGATTCGTGGATTTCATCTAAAGACGAACAGTTCTTCCGACGCAGTATTCATTCACTGCCCGAAAGATGGTCAAAAGTAGTAGAAAGTGATGGGAAGTACTTTAATTAATGTATTTTTTAATGTTCATGTGAAATAAATAACGTTCTTTCATTAAAAAAACGCTACGAATTAATTCCAACACCAAATAGTTTTGTTTGCATAGTATTTTAAAAGAAGTTATTTTGTAAGAAAATGGAAATTTCGCGTGAAAATTTTCGGGCAATGATTTTTTACGATTACAAATGTAATCTAACTCCGAAACAATGCATCGATCGATTTCATTTGGCTTTTGGGGATGAATCACCATCTAATAGGACTGTTTATAATTGGTTTGCTAAATTCCAGCGTGAACGTACTTTTGTTAGTGATGAATTCCGTGAAGGTCGTCCATCCACGTCTGTTGTTGCCACTAATGATGATGCTGTGCGTGAAATGATTGAGCGAGACCGGCATATAACATACCGCGAGATTCAGGCATCCTTAGGCATTGACATGAAAGCAATGCACATGATTTTGCATGATCACTTGACCGTACGGAAACTTTGCAGTCGTTGGATCCCACACAATTTGACCGAAGCTCAAAAACAGGCTCGTGTTAAATGGAGCAAAGAAATGCTCAAGAAATTCAACCGAGGTCGGTCAAATTTGGTCTACAACATTGTTACTGGGGACAAAACATAGATTTATTCGTATGAGCCCGAAAGTAAACAACAATCCACTGTTTGGGTATTTCAAAATGAACCAAAACCAACAAAAGTTGTTCGTTCACGCAGTGCTGCCAAGCAAATGATTGCTTGTTTGTTCGGTTATACCAGACAACCGTGACAACCGTGGCTTTAGAGGATCGAAGAACTGTAAATACTGATTGGTATACAACAATTTGTTTGCCAGAAGTCATAAATGAATTGCGTAGAAGAAATCGTCGCATCATCCTTCATCATGACAACGCCAGCACGTCAAACCATTGATTTTTTTATCCAGGAATAATGTCGAATTGATGACTCATTGTCCGTATTCACCTGATTTATCACCTAATGACTTCTTTTTGTTTCCAAATTCTAAAAATAAGATACGTGAGCGATTTGATGAGTCGCCTGAAGTAGCTGTTGAAACATTTCGTATACTGATTTCTGAGGTTACAGCCTTGGAGTGGAAAAAATGCTTCAAAAATTGATTCGAGCGTATGCAAAAATGTATCGATCTTAAAGGCGAATACTTCGAAAAACAATAAAGTCATTTATCGAATTTTACATGTTTTTTTTTCATATTATTTGCAGAAAGACTTTTCCAGCAGCCTACGTATAATATATTATATAGTATATGTTAGATACTATGTTTCTGTCTTTTATTTTGTTACTGTACTATTGAAAAGAAGAATCATAATAATATTACAAATTTATATTTTATTATAAACGTTTATATGACGCTGATAGAATTTATGTAACAGATATAAAAATAAAAATACAAAGAAATTAATATAGTAAGATTATTATAAAACTGTTGTAATACTTGAAAATGACTGAAATAAAGTACCAATTTACCAGGTGTAGAAATATGAAACCGGATTTTTTTTGTAAAAATTACACGTCTGTTGTTTGAAAATGATAAAAAATATTTTATTCAAAATAATCTCCATTGCTATTTATACATTTTTTCCACCTCTCCGGCAGTTTATGAATGCCACGCCAAAAAAACAGTTCTTCTTTTGAAGCGAATCAGTTATCGAGCTATTTTCGTACATTTTCATACGAATTGAAGTGTTGTTCAGCGACAGCGTGTCCCAGTGATGCGAATAGATGATAATCGGACGGAGCCAAGTCTGGAGAATAAGCCGCATGCGCTAATATTTCCCAATTGAACGCCTCGATCGTTTCCTTGACCCGTTTTGCTGTATGTGATGGAGCATTATCATGAAGCAAAATGACTTTGTGTTGCCTTTTTCCATATTCCGGTCGTTTTTCACGTAATACTCTATTTAAATCGATCATTTGCTGTTGGTAGCGATTAGTGTTAACGGTTTCACCAGGTTTTAGCAGCTCATAATAGATTACACCCTTCTGATCCCACCAAACACAGAGCATTGTCTTCTTTCCAAAGCGATTTGGTCTTGCAGTGGATGTCGATGGTTCGCCAGGATTCACCCATGATTTACGACGCTTAGGATTCTCAAAATATATCCATTTTTCATCACCTGTCACGATTCGATGGAGAAATGACTTTCTTTTGTATCTGTCGAGCAGCATTTCACAAGAGGTTTTTCGATTTTCTTGCTGTCTTTCATTCAGTTCATGCGGAACCCATTTTCCCACTTTCTGAATCTTTCCCATAGCTTTCAAACGAATGGAGATGGCTTTCTGCGTCACATTCAATTGATCCGCGAGTTCTTGTTGAGTTTGAGTATCATCTTCATCCAATAAGGCTTGCAATTCGTTGTCTGTGAATTTTTTCGGTGGTTTCCCACGCTCTTCGTTTCTCACGTCAAAAGCACCACTTTTGAATTTTTTGAACCACTCGAAACACTGTGTTTTACCAAGAGCATGTTCACCGTAAGCTTCGACAAGCATTCGATGCGATTCTGCAGCAGTTTTCTTCAAATGATAACAGAAAACCAATGCTGTCCGCAAATCGTAGTTCGTAGGCACAAAACTCGACATGTTTAAGGTTATAAAAAAATATACCGGTGTATGGAACTTGGGTTGTTGTGTGTTGGAAATCTTCGTCAGCTGTTAGAGAGAGATGATGGCGCTGCAGATGCGGTCTTGCGGTCCCTAAACTGATAGCTAGTGCCATATATAGGGAAATTCATACTTCTACACCTAGTATACTAGAAATATATATATAATATTTAAGAAAAATACAAACGTATAATACTTTCTCGAATGTCATTGCCATTCCTATTCTCATTGCCTCATATTCTATTTTCTTCATTCATATCTAAGTCATCATAATGTATTTCAGGTTCAGGTACATTGTAGAATTTAGCTTCGTTGTGAACAACGCAACAAGCATTGGTAATAAGTGCTAAAATTATATCTATTCTTAAACATTTGAATTGATATATGAATCTATACATTATCATACATATATATCATGCATATTCTCGAATATTTAAAAATATAATCATTACATAATTCTTACCAGAAAATTCTGGTGAATAATACAGTTCTGTTTCCTTTCTTAGGCATCTCCATCGTCCTCTCAAAACTCCGATAATTTATTCAATATGTGCGTGTTTTTACGTGAGCATCGATATAACGAGCAGAAAGTGATCCTCATGGCCCAATTTTGGTGTCATTAAATAAGGTAATAAAGGATATGCTGAGTTTGAGCTCCTAAGATAAGTTTTCATGTGTGTGAGTATGTCAATATATTTATATAAAATTTTCATTAATTATAAAATGTATACGTATTACAAAATATTCTTAAAATAAATAAACAATATGAGTAACCTAATAACCAATAATTTCTCCGTCCATTATTATATTCCTGTTCCAAATGTGCTGAGACAATTGAAGTATTCCAAACGCGTGCATCATACGTTCTCTTGTCATGACCACTATTTACAGTTAATATTTTTCCATAGTAGTCAGAAAATATCCTTAAAATATAAATATTTGAATATATTAATGATATGATAATAATAAAAATAATAGCAAAATATAATAATTTAGTTACCACTGATAATAACTTGTTACTTAATTTATTATATTTACTATCAAAACATTTAACAAATGGTATAACTTTCTGTTAATATATAAATGTTCTCGTTCTTTTTCTGGAGGTCAAATAAGGTTCCTACATACCGACATGGGTTCCAACAGCACCGATTATACTTGGAAATCCATAGTTGATCCAAAATTTGAAATAATAATAGTGATACTGATTTTTTATTTTAAATATTATATTCTTCTAACTTACTGCTCTGTAATATATTGAAGATCATGATATAGTTGTGGAAATTTCCATCAATCCAATACCTCATTATTTCATTAAGTGCTTCCACAACAACATGAATTGCTGCAGATATTGATGTTTGACATATGCAAGTTAAAAAATCTTACCCGATGCGACGTTGATATGATCCTGAAACCAAGAAGCTCAAAGTTGCAAAGATCTATTAAAAATAATGCTTATTATTTTATATGTAATACACAAAATAGTATTTAAAATGTATATTTTATATTCAGAATTCAACTCAATTATTAGCAGTTTAATGACAAATTAATGACAGATTCGAATAAGATATATTGACAGATGCACACATATCTATCTGCATTTGATTTGTGTTCTATCGACCATATCTGATGACAGAATCTAATAGCAGCAAATTGACGACAAAAAACAAACAGGATTTGCAATATGTTCTATTTAAATATATTGAAATAACATTCTACTTTATTTCTGTTATATCATATTGTTGGGAACAAAAGAATATTAGAGCGAATTCGTGAGAAGTGTTATACGGACAACGCGAACTTGTCGACTCATCTCGTGCACACGCGGACAATAAGTGACGAAGGAGAACCTGCCGGTAGGGCATGGATACGCTCCTAGCGGCGAACAAAAATAATAAACATAAATACAGTTCGTCGATAATCAATCGGCCGTGACTCGCATTCCGATGATCTACCGAGTGCTATAATTGGTTTGGACAAGCAACTATCCAACAATCTTCCACTTTGCGATGTCCTATCCCATAATGTTTAGACATCGATTATGTGAGATCCGTTTTAATCCCTTGGTAAGCATGTCCGCAGGATTCTCGTTGGACGGTACGTACGATACAACTAGTTGTCCATCCTCTACTTTCTCCCTCACAATATGGTAGGCAATGTCGATGTGCTTCGTTCTGTTCTTCTCTACTCTATTTCTGGAGAAATCTATTGCTGCTCGATTGTCACAGAACATTTGACAACCTGTGAATAAAGAAGAAAGTTTTAGTTCCGATAAAAACATGTTTAACCACACTACTTCTTTGGTTCCGGCCGACATGGCCACATATTCTGCTTCCATCGTGGAAGTTGATATCCCAGTCTGTTTCGTTGATCTCCAATGAATGAGATTTCCTCCTAGTATGACTGCAACACCGGTGTATGAATGTCGGTCATCTTGATCTCCCGCCCAGTCTGCGTCGCAATAAACTTGGATTCCTCTTTTGCTTCCAGCTTTGTATGTCAGTCCTAGGTCCTTGGTCTTACTCAAGTATCGCAGGACGTGTTTCGCTTGGTTCCAATGAGACCTCCCTGGATTGGAATTGTATTGTGACAACTTTGAAACTGCAAAAGCAATGTCTGGCCTCGTATTCTGAGCCAGATACATCAATGATCCTATTAATTCTCTATATGGTACATGCGACATGTCTTCTCTTCCGCTTGGTGTTTCTGGGCAATCTTCTTTACTCAGTTTTATTCCTGGATTCAAGGGGGTTGATGCAGGTCTACTCTCCCGCATATTATATCTTTCAAGTAGTGATTCAACGTACTTTTCCTGCGTCAATTTCACAGTATCGTGTTGCCCCCAGTCAAGTTTCACTCCTAATGCGAAGTGTATCTGTCCTAAGTCTTTGACCTCGTACTTCTTCGTTATGGTTTTTACCACTTCCATAATCGAGTTTGACTTTCTCGAAAATAGGAATATATCGTCTACGTATATTATTGCTATCAGTCTATGTTCCTTATAATACGTACAGTTTGAAGATTTGAGTCTTTTAAAGCCTATTTCGATCAGAAAGGTGTCTAATTCCTCGTTCCAGTTTCTTCCTGATTGTTTTAGTCCATAGATGGGACGCAGCAGTCTCGCCACTTCCCCTTTTTCAGCGTTTATGAGAGGAGGTAACTCCATGTATATCTCTTCTCGCAGGTTTCCGTAGAGATACGCATTTTTTACATCTAAGTGTCTGGTGTGCCATTGATATTCTATTGATAGAGCTGAAAGTAATCTGATTACCGAAAAATTTATCACAGGTGAATACGTCTCGCTATAATCAGTTTCCTTTCGTTGTGTGAACCCTCGCGCCACTAATCTGGCTTTGTACCTCGTAATCTTACCTTCGGCATTCGTTTTCAGTTTGAATACCCATTTAGATCCTACGCAATTCTTCCCTTCAGGCAGCTGAGTAATCTCCCAGGTTTTTCGTTGTACTAAGCTGTCTATCTCTTCTTTGATCGCGTGCTTCCACTGTCTGGATTGCGGTGATGCCAGTGCTTCATTGATGTCTTGCGGTTCCCTGACCTCTATTAGGTTTACTTCTATGTCGCTTGCTTCCGTCGATGCTTCCTCTTCTTCACATATACGTCGCACTTCCTTGGGTTTCCCTTTTCTACCGTAAGGATTTCGAGTTTTCTTTTTGGGTCTACCCCTTTTCGGAGTTTCCATCGATTTTCGCTCTTCTGTCATCTCTCCCTCTGAAAAATCTCCCGATTCTGCATCTGTCCCTTTCTGCGATTTTGGTGAATTTTTCTTCTTATAACTCATCTGCTTTGGTGTAGGCTCCATTTCTTCTGTTGTCGTGTCGTCTTCATCGTTTGGCCAGGCTTCATTATATTTAAATTTCTGTGGTACTTCTCTATAGATCCACTCGTATCCTATTTTATCTTCAGCAAACTTAACATGTTTTGTTACGATAACATCTCCCTTCTGTGGACACCATAATCGATATCCTCTTGTTTGCGTGGCGTAGCCGACGAATATACATTCTGCTGCTTTATCGTCTAGCTTCCTTCGCCTTTGGTCCGGTAATCTTGCATAGGCAAGACAGCCATAAGCCTTTAAGTGTCGTACACTTGGAATTTTGTCGGTCCACACGGTGAATGGGATTTGATCCTTAATCGTTGAGTGACATACTCTGTTTTTGATATATGCTGCTGTAGTAACTGCTTCGGCCCAAAACTTTGAAGGTAGATGCGCTGATTTGAGCATTGATCTCGTCAGGTCCAATAGAGTCCTGTTTATCCTCTCAGCTACCCCGTTCATCTGAGGCGTTTCTACATTTGATTTTTCGTGTTTGATGCCAGCAGATCTGAAAAAATCTGATAATTCTTTATTACAGAATTCTAATCCGTTATCTGTTCGGAATCTCTTTACTTTTCTATCCTTTTCGCGTTCTATTCTAGCAATGTAACTCTTTACACAGCTCTTGACTTCTTGTTTGGAACTTACGCACATGACCGTAACATTTCGCGAGAAATCATCCGTAAATGTTATAAAATACCTGCTACCGCCTATCGATTTCACGGGCATAGGACCACACAAGTCCGAATGGATTAGTTCACATACTTCTCTCGATTGTCTTGATTTTAAGGTAGCGCATGCGGTCTTCGTTGCCTTTCCTATGCAGCATGCTTCACACGTGTATTTGTCCATCTTCGTGTCGTCCAGACCGATAACACGATTTGTTTCTGCTAATTTCTTTATTGTGCTATTGCTGACGTGACAGAACCTATGATGCCATAGATCAATTTCTAATGCACAAGATTCCTTCGTAAACTCTCGTGGTGCTTCAGGGTCCAACTCGACGTCTAACACATATAAATCGTTTCGCCTATATGCTTCGCATACTACTCGTTTGGTAGCTATATTTCTAATTTTTACTTTACCGTTCCGTATTAGCAACTCTTTTCCTTTCCGTTCCATTTGTGAAACTGACATTAAATTCTTTCTTATATTAGGAACATAATAAACGTCTCGCAGGATTATATTTCTTTCTACATTTGCAACGGTCGTTTTTAGAAATATATCGCCCATACCTTTTGCTCGCAGCGTCGCTCCATTCTGTTTATTTGGATCCGCGGCTGTATTAATTATCTCTGAATCTACTCCTTTAAAATTGGTGAACCACTCTCGTTGTTTACATACGTGATGCGTACTTCCACTATCCAGAATCCATGTATCTTTGATGTCGACATTATACAAAGACATGAGAAGTGCATCGTATTTCTTGTCTCGTTTGACACCAGGTTTCTTATGAAATCCGTCCTTCTTTGATCGGCAATCTCTTGCAATGTGACCAATTTTCCTGCAATTAAAACAAGTGAGTGACTTATATTTCTCGTTACCTGTTGCCTTTTTTTGTTCGTTTCTTTTGTTCATCGCCAACGCTTCCTTTGACGAATCTGCTTTAATGTCGAATCTGGATTGACGTCTGTCGTATTCGGCTAATAAAACTCTTGTTATTTCCGCCGACGTAAATCTGTCGTCTGGTAAACTCGCTAGAGCCATATTTAAATTCTCGTAATCGTCTGGAAGTCCAGCTAGTATTGCGTATGCAAGGTCTTCATCTTTCACTTCAGCGTTTGCATCTCTGAGGTTGGTAGCAGCAACCTTCGCTCTGGCAGTATATGCAGACATGTGCTCGTCGCCTTTCATTTGTAGATGATAGAAAGCCTTTTTTAGTTGCATAATTCTTACTCTTGATTTGGGCTCGTGAATCTGTTCAAGTGTTCGCCATGCTTCGTGTGCACTTTTGCAATCCTCTATGTGTATCTGTTGGTCTATTTCTAAGCTCAAGCCTATGGTCGCCAATGCCTTGTCATCATTTAATTGATGCAATTTTCTATCGGCCGCAGTAGCTGCATCACTTAGTGTGATTTCATTGAGTGCATAACTTAGTAGTCCCCTACCTTTTAGAAGCCACTTTATTTCAGTTTTCCATGTCCGGTAATTTCTGTCGGACAGCTTCTCGACCACATTATCACCTTTATTGTCCGTATGACTCATTTTTCAATATCACTTCTGTAGTTTTCTGGATGCCACTTCTTATGCTCCTTCCTTTATATTTCTGAACGTCCTGGGCCCATAACCATTTGTTGGGAACAAAAGAATATTAGAGCGAATTCGTGAGAAGTGTTATACGGACAACGCGAACTTGTCGACTCATCTCGTGCACACGCGGACAATAAGTGACGAAGGAGAACCTGCCGGTAGGGCATGGATACGCTCCTAGCGGCGAACAAAAATAATAAACATAAATACAGTTCGTCGATAATCAATCGGCCGTGACTCGCATTCCGATGATCTACCGAGTGCTATAATTGGTTTGGACAAGCAACTATCCAACACATATTCTATCATCAAATCATATTATATTTTAGCCAGCAAACTGCTGACAAGTCTACATTAGACATAGTTCAAAATATATTATATTTTATTAGATTTAACTTTTTTGACATAATCTACTTAAAATACACAAATTAAAAAAATATATATATATTTGTAACCACTTGTTAGATTTTTCATTATGTTTTATTTTGTTAGATTTTTCATTATAATTTCATATTGTTTTAAACTGGATGTGTTCTGAGTTATGCATGATTTGTTTTTGTTGTTCACAAAATAATTAAAAAAAAGTATAAAATGATACATTATGTGTTTCATATATAATTCGGCACCCTATTGCAGTTACTTGATAGATTATCAATTTTAAAAAATTATTATTTTTAATTCACGGAGTATTGCTGTTTATCTCCTTCCTTCGAGTATATGAGACAATAATGCCTAATTCACACTGGACGCAACAAGCGTCAAACAGCGGAGTAGCAACTAATCAACAAGGCGATATTGTTTACGCCACTGTAAATATCGCCTCACTGATTGGTTGCTGCTCCGCTTGACACTTGCTGCGTTCAGTGTGAATTAGGCATAAGTCTTGACACAGTTGCATTGCTGTCTCTCGAGATAACCTATAAACATGTGCGATAACATTTCATTTATCTTCATATATCTTTTTTAATAATAAGCATGTACCATATACATCGTTACTTTTAGAAATAATAATTACAGTTTAAGATTAAGTACTAGAGTAAAAGTTAATATATTAATAATTAACATTATTACCTGTATAATTCCTGGAATCTTTTCAGGAATATCAAACGGATCTTGAGAATCCCTTAAAATTCTATGCATTATGCATATTAAATTGTTTTTTTTTTTTCAATTTCTTCTTGAAGAAAAATCCATTATAACCGACTAATTTAACATAAAAAATTAAGATAAAAGTATAGAACATTTTGGTCACCTCAAATTTTGATAAAAATACACTCATTTGATGCGTTTTTAAACGAAATGAACGAATCTGGCAGCAACAAAAACGTCGCTCTGCTCCGCGAACCAAGATATTAAGCGTAAAAGTTCATTGAGGTTTGGAATCAATGAACACTACTATTACACCTCACTGTGACCTCACTGTCCACATGACAGATTTCTTAACTTCAATAAACGTGTACTTTAATCACACTTAATATCTCGATTCAGGATGTCATATCCCGATAAAACCCTCTATCTCTTTATTATAAATATATGATTTATCTTATCTCTAACTTAGGTTTTGTAACCGTCCCTTTTATAGAAGGGACCTATTCGGTTCCTTTTTTCGTAAACATTCAAAACAAACAGATAACTCACGCTCGTACACCTTATGCGTCACATAGACGCAAAAAATATCTAACCGATAATCTTTTCCGTTGAGAGCCTTTTTCCAGAAAAATGTTAAACAATAGTATACGAGTATATGCCCAATAATTAAGTAATATAGTAAGTACATAGTAAAAATTAAGACCTTTCAACTGCGAGGACGAATATCTTTTATTTTTTCCTTTTATTTCTAAAATCTATTCAAGAATTACGAAGTTATAATATGTATTTTGACGATAGCAGTTTAAAATATGTATTATTAATCTAGAATATGTTATCACACTTCGCTTCGCATAAGGATATTAGTTAAGTAAGATCGAACCTTTATAAATTATTAAGACTCCCGTTATCAAGATAAAACTAGACTCGTAGTGCCGGGAGTGGGGCTTGCGCGGAGCCCTGCTGCCCTAAGAAAAACAAGGCATAAGTCCTACCAAATTCTAAGGAGTACTGATTGGTCCTGAAAGGACACTCCCATGCTCATTTTTTAGTATAAAAGGAGCTGCCGAAGGCAGAAACGCGTAGAGAGAAAAACTAAGAGTGAAAGTAGAAAACTATTCTGGAAGTGGGTAAGAGTTATCCTCACACTAACCTCCGGAACTTATTCCTACGTTTGTAACCATTTTTCTTTATTAAACGACTATATTAAAACAATTCGGCTGAAACCTAGATCTCTCCTCTACTTCAAATTCATTAACATATACGAGTATCCGAGAAACGTTATGACTGTCGCTGCCAATAGCGTGGCCCCCGTCTAATACTGTTCTGCGGAGAGTTCGTTATTTTGAGGAATCGTTGTGACCAGTCGCTGCCAATAGCGTGGCCCCTCATCTAATAACAGTTCCTCAAAAGAGAGTCAAAATCCGAAGTTGTCACGACTGTCGCTGCCAATAGCGTGGCCCCCGTCTAACGACAATTTTTCGGAACAACGATAATTCTTTCGCGTTACCTCCATGCCTACTAAAGGCGGACTTAGACAACAAAAGAAGAGATTGAGGTATCAAATTAAATCAGCTATTAATTCAAACCACGATCCTTTCCCTTATTTCCAGAAATTGGCACAATTATTAGACTAAAAAAAACTGGTAAGCTCACCTAACGAAAACGGGTATTCCCTCTAACCGTTGGAGATCACTCCTCGATTTCCTGATTACCGAAATATCCAAAAGGGTAATCCAAGTAAACTAGCCTACAAGCTTCGTGAGCTTTTTGGCACCGGATTCAAGGTTACCCTCCCGAGCAATTATCCCACTCTCCCCACCGAACAATCCTAACCGCACAACTTGATCTCCAAACCCCGGGGTAAATTGCTTAAATGCATTGACCCCAAAACAGGAAATATAAAATCGAGAAATAAAAACCTCAATTCGGACGTAACAAGAGGCAGAGCGATACTTTTCTACCAGATTCATATCATGAAAAAACGCGTCGAATGAGTGTATTTTTAACAAAATTTGAAGTGAGAGAAAGAGAGAGAGAGAGAGAGAGAGAGAGACTGGAGTATTCTATACCTTTATCAAAATTCTTCTTCTTTCTAAATTAATGGCTCCCGCCTCCCAAAATTGTAACATAGGAGATCGATACGGCCCAAATCACGTCTTAAGAGAGTTATACAATTGAATAGCACCCGAACCGAAACACGTCTGTCGCGGCCGAGTGGTTCTCCAAAACTGCCTTTACCAAAATAAATTTACGTGAAATTTTTCATTTTTGTGAAATTTTTTACTTTTTTACGTTTCCGCTCTAGAGAAAAAGTTTCATGATCAATATCATGAAATGTGAAACTTCTTTGTTCACTAAAACGCGCTTACATGTTTCAGCTCATTTTTGAGCCCTTCTCAGAGACAACATACTTAAACTAATAAATAATCTATGAATAAAAATTATCCTGTCATGGTGAGCTCGCCTACCTCGAAAATTTAAATGCCAGAATTAAACCCAAAAAGAGTGAAAGAAAAAGAAAAAATAAATGAAAATAAAATAATGGAAATATCGAAATAGAGAATATAAAAAACTAATTTATTAAAACCTTAAAATTATAATTAATTTTCGAAGAATATCCCATAAGGACGCTCACCTTGATCATAAATCACAAATTATATTACAAATATTACCATGAATTATCCAAAAACCGGTTCTTGATATTTTGGTCAGTATCCAGACAGAGTGAATCACTTTTAACTTTAGCTAGTATTATTCAAACTTACAAATGGAAAAATTTCACATTAAAACGCTAATCAATTCCATGAAAATGAAAGTTGGAAAGTAATCAAAAATCACGCCAGAAAGACTCATTACTGCGTACGAACGACACTGACTACCCAATAGTCATCAAAATTAAAGTTTATTTTTTAATTTTAAAAGATCGTTTTCAAATTAACATCGTTTGTAATAAAATTTTTACACAGAAATATGATTTGAAGCATTCGAAAGTTATGGCTTTAAGCTTTAAAACGTTTATTTCAAAGATTTCGTAATCATTTTTCGCAGAGATACGTAAACCTTGATTTTAGCCTTTTTAACATTATTCTATTATAAATGATCCTTTAACTTCAAGATGGAATAACTTTGTCAAAAACAATCATAATAAGATTTTTAAAAAAGTATTTTAAAGGTTGAACTCTTTACTTTTGAAATCGGTAATAGATATTTCAATCTGACTGATCTATTACGGAGCTGTACGGACGCAAATGGATCCCTGTCAAATCTGTGAAAATTTTGTACAAATTTTATAAAGGTCTATGGCGTGAAGTAAAACTTACACAAAAATGCGGTTTAGAGCAGTCGAAAGAATAAATCTTCATCTTCAATTTACTTTTTTATTGAGTGCTGTACGATTTTTCTTTAATGTTCAAACAAAAGTGGTCATTTTTTCTTTTAATTTGAATTTTAGGATTTTAGGATAGTAGTTAAAACCGAAACATAAATCAAGCATCAAGGAGTCAACAATTACTCTTTTTTGTTTAATTTTGGATGCGGTCGAGTTGCCGTTATAAATGCTTCAAAGCATTTTTTGATTGGTCAATTAGTAAAAGTCTTTCTTCCGATTGGTTAATCAAATGCTTCGAAGCATTCGTAGTGGCAACTCGACCACACCCTTAATCCGCCCTATACCCACGAGTAGTGTGCTACACTATTATTATATTATTATACCGTAATGTTTGCGTATAGTCGCATTTATTATGCAAATATAAAAAATACTATAACAAAATGTTTATATACAATATTTAATTATAAAATTAATCCTCATCTAGCTGTGTCATAGGTATTCCGGCGCATTCACTATGTTTTATACCAAATGAATATATAGGTGAACGTTTGCGTGTATCATATAATGGATAAAAGATTGGTGCAGGACTGCGATGTTTTTCTGATAAAATGTGTCTTCCCTTTAAACTATATGCCGGACTTCGTCGTTTTATCATATCATAATTTATTTTGATATATGTGGCTGGGCCTGGACTCTTCAAAATTTCTTTGTGCATCTTACGATAACCAATGCTAAAAAGATGCAAAATACAGTAGAAATAAATATTGTATATTATATAATATTTACTTCTAATATATATGATAAAATTTTATGATAAAAAGTTTATATATATATATATAAACACGCACGCACGCACGCACGC
>NW_017304747.1:27179-27507 GCF_001594115.1 Trachymyrmex septentrionalis
TACCAATATGAAAAAATACGGTATTAAAAAATTCTAAAAAAATTCTCCGAACTTTATGAGAAGAAACTTAATGATTTTTGTTTCTTGCAGCTTTTCTATAAAGTTGATAGTATTTAAGTAAAAAATTATTTAAGACCAATATTTGGCAATTTTTAATAATTAATATCTTGTTAACTATTGCGAAAATTGCAAAATGATAGAGGACTTTTTACACGGCTTAGTCCGCTCTACCAGCACATGAAATATTTGGCGGTCATTCTGGGACACCCTTTTGTGTGTGTGTGTGTGTGTATGTGTGTGTGTGTGTGTGTGTGTGTGTGTGTGTGTG
>NW_017304747.1:27783-59046 GCF_001594115.1 Trachymyrmex septentrionalis
CCCGCGAGACTTCTCCAATCGTCCAGAGGAAGGTAAATGGGATCGAAATAAACATAAAAGTCCTTTATCGTTTAGCGATATTCGTAATAATAATTGAATATTAATGTTTGCAATTGTATTAACGAGAGCATGCCGATAGAAACATTCCGGCCGCTAGAAGTATACCCCGGCCCACTTTTTCAAATATAGATTGTGCCGGCAATGCGTTGGAAAGATAAGAAACGAAGCACGTCATTGCTTAGCGCCCGGCACACATCTCATTGCACCGTACCAAAGAATTCGCGTCGATGGTCGCTGTGCACATTCGCGATTACATTACATATGTAATACTAACATTGCAAAAATAAGACAAATACAAACCATAATAAACTTCGATGAATAAAAATGTCGAAAGAGAGAAAGCGATGAAATCTACGGAAAATCTAATTAATTTCTATTATAATCTGTCGCTTCTCTAAATCTCGAAAGGAAAAAATTTTAAGAAAAAGGTATCCGGAAGAAATAATATCATTCTCCACCATTCTCTATCGTTTCCTGTTACGAGAGTATGATTTTATTGGAATAAAATATCAATAAAGACGTAATGTTTCATTGCAAGTTTTGTTGGAATCTCTCTTTCTATGTATACTTAAAAAATAACTAAAAATCTGCCATAATTATTAGTGTATTTACGGTAGTAGAAATTCTAAGCACTATCGCAAAAAATTACCAAAAAAGCCCTTTGTTGTTAATCGTATCAAGGATATTTGATATAGATATGCTCTCGAGGCATAATTAATTATCGTAGGCGGCTCATCTATTATAAAATCGGAGAAGAGTACACATTTTTCTATCGTATTATTACAAAAAGCGTAGCATATTATGCATAATAAGTATTTCATGTATATCATAATTTTCTAATAAAATACTTATGAAAGGAGAACGTATAAAGAATTAATCATGAATATTAATTATAACAGACTTTCATGTTTCGTGGAAAAAGAAACGATAAGGAACGATAAAAGAATTTGATGTTACAAATACACTACACAAAAAAATTGAAGGATCACTTAGTATGTTCTCCAAAAATAGATAATGCACAAGAGAGTATAACTTTGTCAAAAATAATCATAACGAGATTTTTAAAAAAGTATTTTAAAGCTTGAAGGCTCTACTTTCGAGATAGGTACTTAATATTTCTATCTCTCTGATTGACTTTTTACAAAGTTATAGAAACGTAGGTGAGTAGTGATACCGACCGCTAAGCAACGGCGCGCTTCCTCTTTTAGCTCTCTAACGCGTAGCCGGCGCAGCCTATGTTTGAAAAAGTAGGCCGGGCTATACTTCTAGCGGCCGGAATGTTTCTATCGGCGCGCTCTCATTAGTACAATTGCAAACATTAATATCTCGATTATTATTACGAATATCGCTAAACGATAAAGGACTTTTATGTTTATTTCAATCCCATCTACCTTTCTGTGGGCGATTGGAGAAGTCTCATGGGATACCCTGTATACATATATGTATACAATACATGTATACATATATTTTATTATATATGTATTCAATTAAATGACAACAGATTTATCCACATTTTTACATAGAAAATGCACTCTGAGCAGGCTTATCAGGCACTTTGGGTCCTATGCATGTCGGTAAAAGGTACGAATTTGGTCCAGGTCCTTCATCTAGAAATTTTGTCACACCTCGTGACTTAATACTGTAAACTGGTACTCTACGATTGTGGTTCATTGGTGGACACAACTCGGGAGAGTAAGCTCCAGGTCCAGGGATATGATCTGGCACTACAAGTATTAATATTATTAAGTGTAGCGGTTCCTTACGCCACACAGGTTCCTTCTGCCACCCGCACGACAACCAATTGACTGCAGCTCAACCCCTAGAGAGCTGGCGAAAATCCGCGCTTAAGATCCGCTCGGCAAGAGATATAAGGTCTGCCGGAGCGAAGGAGAGCAGCTCATTTACCGGAGCCAAGTAGTGTAATCAGTGGTTACCAAGCTGTATCGTATTCATGATGGAAGGGATAACATGGTGTGTGCAATTTGCAAGCATCTTTCTCTGAATCTACGCTCTTTCTGTCTTTGAATTTCGATAAGAGACTAAGGTTGCCAACTGTAAAACGCTAAACATGGGGTGTATTTATAGTTAATTTTTATTGACTTATGACATATCTTAAGACTGTACTTAAGACAGTCTTAAATGTAAGAATTGACTATGAATACCGACTATGAATACCTGCTTCGTGTTGTGAAATTGGTACAGAATTGGAACTTGTTTAACACACTTTATGTTTCTCTTTCTAGAAACATAAAGTGTTAAACAAGGAAAGATTCAGTGCTAATTTTCAATACGAAACAGGCCGGTATTTATAGTTGATTCTTGCATTTAAGATCTTAAGTACAATCTTAAAATGTCATAAGTCAATCCGAGGACTGTATTAGCATTTTAAGACAGTTTTAAAATAAAAACGAATATGAAATTATAAATATTGCTCCATGTTTAACGTTACACAATTGGCAGTCTTAATCTCTTATCGACATAGACAAAGAGGACGGAGATTCAGAGAAAAATGCTTGTAAATTGCACACACCATGTTATCCCTTTCACCATGATCGTATTACGAGACGAGCGAGAAGATACCTATCGGCAAGATTGCGACGCGGCAGCCGAATAGCAGAGGTGCCACCCAGCAGTAGCCGGACAGTAGCGGAGGCGCAGCCCTTCAACAGGAGTTGACCAGCAAAACCATTGAGATACCGCAGCCGGATAACAGAGGTGCCGCCCAGCAGCAGCCAACCAGCGAAGGCGCTGTTCAGCAGCAGCAGCCAACCAGCGAAGGCGCCGTTCAGCAGCAGCAGCAGCAGCAGCTGACTAGCAGAGCTGCAATGATATCGCGACCGACCAGCGGAGGCGCAGCGAGGACGCCAGCCAACAGCGAAGCAACGGCCTCGCAGAGGAGCGGCAGCAACCGTGTGACTCCACGCTCACCATTGCCAACGAGATGAAGACTCATCCCGCTCGACGTATCACCGCAGCGCCAGTGACGGCCGCTGAGAATATTGCTCAACACGTGGGACTGCCGGTTCCGGATACACATCGCCGAATTACAGCACCATTCCGGCTATCCTCTCGCCGCTGCCTGTGACGCCGCCTCGGACCATCGGTATGCAGACGTCGAGCAACGAATAGGAGACGTCGCAGAAGCCGAGATCAGTGGAGCTCTCGCCGCATACGCCACTGGGATCACTGCCGGCCTGGTGAAAGAGAGTTGCCTTTCGACTACCGTCTACGGGCCAATCAGAGGAGGTTGACGATAACAACGAGCTCTGGCTAGTCCCGCTAAGTGGACTCGCTGTTAGCCGCCAATCGCATATCGCAAATATCGCGTATCGCGGTAGACACCGCATTATAAACGGCCTTTTTCAGGGCCATACAAAGTATCTCAATAGGCTCTTTTCAGAGCCACCTCAATCATTGTACATAAGTCTGTAAATACACTGTAAATAGCATCACATCCACGTCTCGTCACTCACACGGAACCTTGCGACCACTGCGAGCAAACTTTCTGCGCTACTGGCGACAATAGGTTCATCTAGAAGCACGACCGCTCACTGAGAGCTCAATAAGCTCTTTTACCTTTGGTTTGGTTTACATTTTTAGATCTAATGGAATATGCCAATCAAAGCGCTCAGTGAGCTATCGTGCTTCTGGATGCACTTAATATGGTCGACTGTAATCCTCCGAACACGCTAAGCGAATGCAACACGTATTACACACACGACGCATCGCCATAATATTATATACACCGCCACAACTGGCGATCACATGCCTTCATCACTATATTAAGTATTAATATTATTTTCTTATAAGCTTCAAGGAAAGCTATTTTATACTCACTACTCCAAGCTTTCCTTCCTCTGATAGTGTAAGCAGGTGGATTATCTGATCCAGATTTTGTTAAATTTCTGACATTGTAATGAGGACCAGGCCCTATCACAGATGTCTTTATATGAGTTCGAGCTCGTATACTATATGCTGGATTTCTATATCGAGATGGATCATGACCATTGTAGCCAACTAATGTTGGTAATTTATAAACTGGACCAGGACCTGTATTTACAAATCTATATTAATATACAATATAAGATCAATAGTTTATACGATTTGTATTGTTAAAAATAAATAATTATTATAAGATTAGAGAGAAGATTATTTATGTGAGTACATCATTAATAGTTATACTATTCGATAAATTTAAACTTTTCTAGACCATGAACGGGACAAAATCCTTATAGACTTTTCGTCACTGAGAATGAATCTATAAATAAAATTGTTCTATCACGTCATGTTTTTGAAAGAATTGAATCCCTAAAAGTGCTAAAAATAGCATTTTTTAATACTTTTAAAGTAAAGTATCTTAAAAATGTGATGTGTTAGAATAATTTCATTTATGAGTCCATTTTCAGTGACAAAAAATCTGTATAAGATTCACTTTGTTTTGTTCATGGTATAAAATCTGTCGAATAATATTATCAAATAGCTTACCCTTCATAATACAACTTAAAATTCCTGGTTTATTTTCTTTGCCCTCCATTTTCACTGTTGCTTGATGTATATGACAGGCATAATAAAATCTATAAAAACTAGTTTAATGTATAAAAATTGTTCTCATGATAGACAGCAAACTATACATGAATAAAATTTGAAGATCTGAATTTCAAGTTGATATGTTCGCATCAATTAAAGCTTGTTACTATAAAAATGAAATAAATGATATTTTCAAATATTTTATAATTGACAGCTTTGTATTTAGAAAAAAACTCTATTACGTAAGTTATAAATATCACCGCTAAAATTATTATTTTCTTCTTTATCAATATCACTGTTATTATAAATGTTATAATCTTGTATAATATCTAACAATTTTACTCTCATTAATAATAAATTTTCTCTTCTTTTCAGATTTGTTTTATCTTTATTTCTGTCCTTACTATCAATTTTACCTGTATCAATATTCAAATACTAGGTTTATTATTATTTTTCTTACTTTCTATTAAAAATAAAGTAGGAAAAAGTGTTCTTATTATATGAAGACATATATTTATGCCAATTATGTGTGCATAATAATGGGAAATGAATGACTTTAACAACATCATCAGAGTTGTAAGTTTTTGTAAAAAATTATCTTAATAAAGAATTTCAGAAATATCTAAACACTTATTCCACGAAAACACAAGTTTTAGATCGTATTTAAATCATAGATGATGCTGTGGCGATTGCATCAACACAGATAAGGAGATCCGCGAAAGCAGTCATCGTAACATAAACACACAGACACATCATGTCGAGGTCACCACTTTGGTGTGTTGTGCGGGCGAATTATAATTCCGCCACATGTGTAGATAGATTACCAAAATAAAAAAATAAAATAGTTATGCGAATTGATACTCCGAAGAAGGTATTGCATACTCGGAATCGACCGAATTTTCAATTTCGATAACTGTGACAATCTCGCGTTCCTACTCATTTATTTTATTTTAATTTTATTTTACGTTATGTGGTTCCTCTTTTCTCGTGCGAATAAACCTTGTCGATCAAGTTGACATCGGATCTATTTTATTTCTTTATTTTGGTGACCTATCTACACATACGGCGGAATTATAATTCATTCGCGCAACACTAAAATACATTATATTTTACAATAGGAAAAAAAACACAATTTCTTTATATTTCACAGAAATTTACAAATTATGATAAAAGACAAATTTTTTTTTATATAACATGATATTTTATGACGTTTTAGTTTCGTCATCAAAGTTTTTATTAAATTAAAGAATGAACAAAATATTAAATAAAGAAATATTTTTTAATAAAAGTCTTTTTAATAAAAAAGAAAAAATTATATAAATATTTAGAAGTAATTGTTAAATTATTAAGGCTCCTGAGTAGTCGCCGCAGTCGAACTGAATCGTGACAGAAATGAGAAATGACACAAATTTTGTTACGTGTTATTTGTAAATAAAGACAATTTGGATAAAATAAAATGAGATCGCTTTAATATACTTGTAAAAATGAGGCTATCTTTGTCCCCCTAACAGTCAGTAGTAAATTAAATTTATAATAAAAATTAACGTGGCATTTCTATTCCTTCTGACGTCACGATTCACTATGGCCGCAGCGATTATTCAGAAGCTTTAAGGGAATCCTAAATCCAAAATATATAAATAAGATAAATTAAATTGAGCTCTCGAGATAACAAATAAATATAAATTAATTGACAGGCAATTGAAAGCAAAAATAATAGACGTTGTTCTTAAAGAATTAACAAATATATTTCCTGGAGATCTACATATAATTAGATAAAATCGGATGTTTCGGCTCCGTTAATTGGAGCCATCCTCAGCGATGTCCAAATAATAAATTTAAATTAGAAAATTGTTCGCAATGATTAGGTCCAAGAGAGCAGCCGAGAGAATCTCTTCAATTTCACATTTGAGAATCATCATTGTCAATTAGTTGTTTAGCAAGTCTAGCTAAATGAGCACTAAAGATTGACGTAGTGAATGATAAGCAGTGATACCGACAAGATACTATTAAAGACCAATATCCTTATGGGAGTTCGCGTCCTTGTGAATATTGAAGTGATTAAGAGTTAAAAACTGATATTATTGTACTTATTTTATGATTTATGATTTAGTTTAATAGACGTATTTATGCATGTAGAACTCAATAATATTCGATTTTTCTTTAAAATTGTGATTTCAGTTATCGTCAAAGTTTGATAATCCACAGAGATGATAACTACAGAGGAAAAATTGTATTTTTGGACAATATATAGAATATTATAACTTTACAAATATGCATATTTATTTATGAAGCATTTATGTAATAAAAAATCATGAATTTAATAATGTATTAGCTAAATATTTATGTATATAATAACAGCAAATTTATATCAATTGTTGATAATGTCAGCGATAAATGTCTTTAATTACCTCCGGGCCCTTGGGCCTCTTTCATAGCGTCAAATTTGCCCAGGGTTGGCGGTCTTTAATAGTATCTCGTCGATGGTAGAACTAATCAAAGGATTTACCAATTGCAAACTATAAATTATATCTAAAGTAAGTTATGGAAAAATTTTTATCCTCATAGTTTACAACTGATGAGTTCTTCGATTAGTTCTACATCTTTATCACTACTTATCATTTCTAATTCACTATGTCAATTTTTAGTTCTCATTTAACTAGACAACTAACTGACAACGATGCTTCTCAAACGGCTGCTCTCTTAATCATTGCGAACAATTTTTTAGTTTAAATTTATTATTTGGACATTGCTGAGGACGATTCGAACGGAGCCGAAACGTCTTACTATTTATTTAATTAAATGTAAGATTTATAGTTAACAAATATATTTCCTGGAAATATATTTGTTAACTATAACGCTTTAAGAACTGAATCCATATCGGTTTTTAAGTCTTAAATCATAAGATATGGATGAATCTTCGATTATTCTCTTCGCATTCGATTGTAATTGATCAATTTCTTAAGGCTTAAAATACTTATTGTAGATCCGGACTTACCAATTCGATAGGAACTTACAAATATACAATTTACGTGTCAGTAACATATCAGTGCACACTACTATATCAATATCGCATGCACATATGTATACATTTTCTAACTAATTAATTTTTTATATTAGGTGTCTAAGCTAATCCTAGAACACAATGATCGCATTCAACACTCAACTGTTGCAAAGCGGATCCATGAACGCTCATTGCTATTGGATAATCTAAAAGAATACATCAGTAGCAGTGAACATTCACGGATCTGCTCTGCAACAAAGTCTGCTGAACGCGATAAATATTGTTTGTTCATATAATCCCTAATCCAAATCAAAATTATTTTATATATATAAAGTATAAAATTTATATATATTGTTAATAAGTATATATTGTTGCGAGTCGATATTAGAAGTCGTTAACAAAACTGTAATTTTCCAACTTTTTTCATTTTTATGTAAAGTCGACCAGTTTGGAGTATATTATTACTTATAGTTTAATTGTGAGGAAGAGGGGAAGGATTTTTAAATCTGTAAAGGCAGATAAACAAAATATTTATTTGAAAAACAATCAATAAAATAAACAATTTTAAAATCGAAATTAAGAATCAAAATTATGATTAAAAAATTCTGTGATATTGTATATTTTATTGAATTTTGTAAATTAATAATAATCAATATAATTTTTTTTTCGAAATATCTAATTTGCCCAATGGCTGTGTAATGTTATATACATAAACATCTTATCTATTAAAAAAATGAGAATATAAAATTAGAGTTTTTTCAGATTTATTTACACACTTACATATTAGTTAAGTTTATAATACCTGCGTTCTGATGTATGCCACGATAATTTTTGTATATTTTATATAGGAATGGGTAACTCTTTTGCAACTAGTACTAAGATTTGGTCTATACTCAGACACCAATTTGTTATATTTTTGGAAACTTTGCACCAATTTTCGCCATGATGAGGTTCTGCGACTATACATCTCTTTTTTACATCCTCTTGCTGCTCTTCTGTACCATTCAGCAGTTCAAATTTGTAAAAATACGCCCATGCATCGCCTAAATCTGAATCTATTTTCACCGTCCTATTGAACCAATCTCTACACTTCGAAATCTTGTGCTCGCACCAAAATAATCTGTAATGGGGAAACATCCATACAATGTTTTTATTATTTTAAAAAGAAAAAAAGAGGGAGGAAGAAAGGAAGAAGGAATAGAAAAGAGACAAAAAGAGAAAAGGAGAAATTCAATTATTTTGAATATAAAAAATATTCAACTTCTTTATATTCTATATAATGACTTGATATTTTAATAAAATAAAAATCTAAAATTTTAAAAGAACATTTACTTTGATACTGCCAAAAGAACGTAAGGATCATGTTCGCATTTTTTAGTGGCATCGATACTTTTCGTTTTTCGTTGAGGTCGAGGTTCCATAAAAATTGCTTCTGCCCAGAGCAGTCCGGATGTGGAACATTCTTGTAATGCCTTAGCCATTAATGTATTTGCCATATCGCGCGCACCACCTTTTTTTAATTCATTCCGTATAGCTTCCAGCCATAATTCCGCATTTTTAGGATTCTTAAGTCTTGCTTTTTCCAAAACTGAACGCGCTTTAGTCACTTGATTTTTTCTGTGCTCCAATCGCGCCAGCAGACACCACAAAGGTATCGAATTTGGACATTTCTTGATCTACAATGTATAAAAAAAAATACATAACTTTATCTGCATTCGCATTATATTATAAAAAAATCGTTTTTACCGCTTGATTATATGTGTCTATTGCTTTGTCTAAATATCCTTGTTGTTCTTCAATTTGTCCTTTCATTAGCCACAGTTTGGGGAAGTCGTCAAAAGCTTCGAGAGCTTCCTTTAATAGATGTAATGCTGCATCAAGATTATTAAGAGCCCATTCCAACTTGGCGCTTTTCATCATCACTCTAGGCGTCGGAGCGGATGCTCTGGCTTTTGCCAATAAACGTCGCGCTCTCTCATATTCTGAGTTTTCAGATTCGAGTTTCACAGCTGCCAACCAAATTTCTTCGGAATTTGGATTAGCTTGAAACGCGAGAGATAAAATACCTCTAGCTGCTGGTACATCGCCCTGAAAGCAATGGAATTGCAGATAAAAAAAAAAGATAAATAAGAGAAATAAATATTATAAACGTATAAATTATAGGAGTGAATCTACTTACAGCCAGCCATTTTGATTTTGCACCCATCAGCCAAAGCACTTCACTCTTGGGACAATGAGCGACTGCTCTTTGTAATAAAGTTTCTAAAGATTCCCGCGTGCCATATGTCTTTTCAAAATAAGCTGCACGTAGCCAAATTGATTTCTTACTAGGAAATGTCGTCAATGCATAAGCATAGACAGCTCTAGCGCATTCCAATGCTCCTTGTTGAGCGCACTGCAAGCAATATTTTTTAAATATAAATATTCATTTTCACATATATATCATTTATTTATATAGGAAATTACAAAATTAGAAAATTATTAGTCTCACAGCTTCAGCATCTTCCATCCAAGTATGTTTTCTGTCCTCTTCTTCTACTCCAAAACCGATAATAGCTTTAACAATAACTTGACAACAGTGCACTGCTCCTGCTTTTTCAGCTTCCATAGCTTCTTTAAACCAATGTTCCCTATTGATCTCTACTCCATTCGCACTTAACGAGGATATAGCACGTTCGATAATCTTCTCCACCATATGTTTATTGCCATTTGCTTCTTCCAATTTTGCAGCAGTAGTCCAAATTTGTCTATCGGTTGGGATATTCTCTCTAGCTTTGTTTAAGACTTTTCTTGCATTATCATAAGTTTCCAATCTAGCAAGAGCAAGCCACAAATCTACACTAGTCGGACAACATTCGACCGCACGACTGAGCAAGATTCGTGCATCCTCGGGCTCTTCTAACTCAACAGCCGCTTTCCACAGTCGGACCGAATTCGGAATATGTTCTAGTGCCTTTCGGTACACTCTCCGCTTTGCTTTTATTTCCGTTTCTAAATCCGCGGCCTTTATCCAAATTCTTACGGATGTCGGAATGTGGCGCACTGATTGCGCTATTACTGCTTTTGCTGTGTCCGGTGGCTGCAGTCTTGCAGCTTCTAACCACAGATCTTCAGAAGTAGGATTAACTTCGCATCCTTTCATTATTAAGTTTCTTGCCGCTTGAACCTTTCCAGTCACCTCTTCTAGACGCGCAGATGCAATCCATGCAGGAGGATGATTAGGATTAGTTTCTCTGACGGATTTTAACAATAATCTGGCTTTCTTTATGTCGCTGTAAAAATAAAATTGTATTAAAGATTTTATCCATTTATAAAATTTTGAAATTAAATATTACTTTAAAACCAAATATGTACAATAATTATTTACTTACTTTATGTCTCCACCATAAGTAGGTATCATACTCTGTAAATCCGTAAGGTATCCTTTTGGATCAACTACAGTTTGGCCTTCTACAGAATCAGAAACCTGATTCAGCTTGACATTCATTAATGTGTTTCTGGCCTGTCCAATCTTCCTGAGATCAAGATCTCCCGTAGGAGTTAACATACCAGGTGTCGCCACACCTGGCATCATGGAAGTGAGACCGCTAGATGGATCAATGCTGGTAGACGTCTCCCCTCCTAAATTTCTCGCCAGTACAGAATCTGGCAACGGAGTGAATTTTTCTGCTCTTGGATTACGCTGCTTTCGATTTCTAGCATCTCCTACCTCAGGAACATTCTTCCATTCATCTTCAGTTACATTAACCAATTCTCTTTTTAGGTCTGAGAATTGTTGTTGAATTTTGGGGCGTTCTTGACGATAGCGTTCCAATTCTTCTCTGAGACGCTTTTCCCTATATTCTTTACGTTTTTCGTCCATTCGTTTGTCAATAGCCTCATAAATAGCATCTGCTTCTTCATCATCTTTATCATAAGGATCCTGGTACAATATAAGAATATTAATATCTACATTATTACTTAACAGATATTCAATTCTACTTACTTTACTAAAAAGAGAACCTCCATATCCTGAAAATTCATCATAATTTGAATCGTTCAAGTCTTCTTCATCTTCCTCCTCTTCTTCTTTCTTTTTTGTACGTTTCGTGGGTGGAGCATGTCTGTCATCTCTATTATGTTCACAATAAATTTAAAATTAGAAGCATTCTAAAACTATTGACTCTATCAAGTACAAGCATCTTTTATTCTTGGACAAGAATAAACGGTAAACAAGGATAAAAATGATACTGGGGTTGACAGAGTCACAAGTTTTGAAACACACCTCTGTAAGTAATACAGGCACAGGTAAGAAAGGAGGCTGAGAAGAAGACAAAGTCTTCCTAGAGGTACAGCAGCAATAATGTACGCTATGACTTTACTTGTGATACATCTTACCTTACTTATGGGTTTGCCTAATCTTTTTAATATCTATTGCTTTTAGTACATTATAGATTCATTTATTTAATAAGATCAAGATAATAGATACATTTTACATTGCTTAGGGATCTGTCTAATCCTATTGGAATCTATTATTTTTAAGTATATGTATATATATATATATATAAAAGTTTAGACTCATTTATTTAGCAAGACAAAGATTAAATAAGTACATTCAATATATACTCTACCTTGCATAGGGGTCTGTCTAATCTTTATAGAACTATTATTTTTAGTATATTTTAGTCTCACTCTCATTTGGGTTATGTTCATATATCACTGTTAGTCGACTGTCAGTACTAAAAATCTATAGATAGTTTCCATTATGTATATTATACTGTACTAACTGGCAATAATATATGAACACGGTCTTGGTACGACGAAGATTTAATATACAAAGTGCATGCACATGTGATCAGAACATGCATACGTGATCCCAGCATATGCATAGTTCGTTACATGATGGTCAACATGACAAGTTTCGTAACCTCAACAGTAGTGAACATTAGATTAATATCTCGCTTCACGGAACAGAGTGACACTTTCTTTTCTGCCAGATTCTTTCATTTCACGCAAAAAACGCGTCGAATGAGCCTAATTTCATTAAAATTGGAGGTGAGGTAGCTGTTCCAAATAATTACCTTTTTTCAATTATATAATATAATTTTTTACTTACGAAACGTCATTGGCATCTCGAGCGGGACCAATATCAGACCGTGTTGTAAATCCCGTTGCTCTGAATAGAAAAAAAGTAATTACATAAGTTTGTTATTTAATTATAGTTTATATTGATACAAGGAGATAAATACATACAAATACTATATACCGAGTTAAAACTTACCCTCTACCAACACCGGCAACATATCCCAAGGGTGCCGGTACACCCAAAAAATGCTTTTTATTCCGTGTATTTAATGAAACCGAAGAAGCTGTCATCTTGGTGGTTCTTAAGTTGTGTCTATGGGTGCTTTCCAATTGCTTAACACATCTTAATACCAATGTATGTACACAGGAATGCACAAAGTGTAATGCCTAATGTCTAATTCACACTGCAGCAACCAAGTGAGATGATATTTACAGTGGCGTAAACTATATCGTGTAGCTGGTTGGTTGCTGTTCCGCTGCTTGACGCTTGCTGCGTCCAGTGTGAATTAGGCATAAAATCTATTTTTATAACATAATTGTAAGTAGTCGTAGTTGTAAGAATTGACCAATCAAATCAAATGTGAGGAGAATATTTGACTGTGATTGGTCAATTCTTACAACTACAATCACAACTACGCTTACGACTATTGTAGAATAGGCTTACGGTCTACAATAAGCAATAGCAGTAGTGGGTTAAGAAGTAGGATTAAGAAGTAGAAATCGACCAATGATAATTAATTATCTATCTCACATTCGACTATGATTTGTTGATTTCTACGCCTACTCCTTAATCCATTACTGCTACTGCTCCGCATAAATGCGTCGCCTACAATATACGGAGTAAGAAGTAAGAGTAAGAAATTGACCAATCACAGTCAAATGTGAGAAGAATAATTAACTGTGATTGGTCAATTTCTTACTCTTACTTCTTACTCTGGGTATTGTAGGCGATACATAAAGCCGAAATCAGAGACTCGATTGTGTACTTCGAAATGAGGTGAAAATTACAAAAGTGAGCAATGATTACTAGGTATTGACCAATTAAATTATGAATATTCTAATGAATTTGTTCACTTTTGTAATTTTTACAATCGACTCTCAGCTACGCATTGAAAATTGAAATTGAAGATTAAAAATTGAAATTTGACCAATGAAGGTGTGATCCCACCGCTGAAAATGAACGTCGTAGCTTCAAGTGAAAATCCAGCCTAATGCATAATGTATAGTGCAAAAGGGAATCAATCGAAATTCTTCTTTTCTATGAAATAGGAAGAAAGGAAAGATTCTGATTAGTTGACTTGCTTATACACTATGCTTTTTTTTTTTATGCAAAAGTACTGCGGCCTTAAGTCTGGATTTATGATAGATGTATTAGGGCCCCCGTACACGAATTTTCATAAGCGTAAGCCTAAGACGTAACATAAGAATAATTAGCCAATGGATGAGTGTATAGAACAATTGAACCAATCGTAAGCGTTCGTAGTTTCTGAGACGTAAATTTAAGCCGATAAGCCAATCAAAATATTACTTTAAATAGAAATAATATTATGGTAATCGGTTGTGCAGAAAATTTGAGAATAAGAAGAATATAAATTAAAGAAAAAAGAACAAAAATTAAGATAAGTAAATAATATAAAACTTAAAAATTTAGTATTAATATATATATTTTATTTAATTTATTTTTAAAACAAATTATTATTAAAGATATTCTCAAAAGTGAAAATGAGTTATTTGCTATATATTTACAAAAAAATATGTATATTATTAATTTTGTGTTTTCATATTTTGTGTAATATCGTTCATATGAAAAGGTGATAAACTTTTATTGGGGTATTATAAAGATATTTATATTTATTTATTTCAACACTTATTTACTATCAAGTCAATTCGTTAATAATGTTTTAGTGAATTTTAAGCAATATTATAAAGATTAATCTTCTAAAATATATCAAATAAATAACAATAAATAAAGGGCAAAGTAAGAGTCAAATACATTTCTTTAAAAAAGTCACACAATTAAAAGAATAAATTACAAATAAGAAAAGTAAAATTGAAAAAATATATAATAAAATAAAAACTTAGTTTAAATACAAATAAATTATACAGTCTGTTCAATAAGAACGTGATGCTCGTTATTCTACAAAGAGCGACCGTAGCGACATTTTCCTGAACTCGTTTGAACCTTTATTTCGTGCTCTTTTGCGCAATATATACCTTACCAGCACATTGTGTAGTTTACGTCAGCGAATTTATTATTTTTAGAATGAGTGCCAAATTCTTGAAGCGGCACGAGGCAGTGTTTTTAGTGAACCATGCGAAAGGACCGAAACTGACGTGTAAGGCGGCTGCAAAATATATACGGAAATCGGAGGCATTCGTCAAGAAGTGGGTGCAGCGATATTTGGAGATTGGGAATGTAGACGATCTGCCTGAGAGAGGATTATCCCGCGCAACAACAACGAAGGAGAATAAAGCAATCCTGCGTCTCTTTCAAGATAAACCAGGCATTTCACTGCGCTGTGCCCAAATAAAACTTCGTAAGAAAGGAATTGCCATCTCTCTAATGGTTCTGATAGAAGAAGTTGGGTGTTGCAAGAAGACAATGATCCTAAACATCGCAGCAAACTGTGCAGAGCGTGGAAAGATGAAAATAACGTCACGGCGATGGAATGGCCGGCAATGTCTCCAGATGCTAATCTCATTGAAAATGTGTGGTCGTACATGAAGATGAAACTCAAAGGAAAGCCAGTGTACACGGTGAAGCAGCTGTCATTTCAAATTAAGAAGATATGGCGATCTTTGCCAAAGGAATATGTAGAAAACCTCATCGAAAGTATGGAAAAAAGGTGTCATGCAATAATCAGTAATGGAGGTGATTGGACAAAATATTAGGTAATTACGCAATAGCTAGCAGTGTACTTCAATAAAAAAAAAAAAAGTCTAAATGTTTATAGTTTTTTGATTATGGCAGACACTTTCTTATTGAACAGACTGTAAGTTTCGGCTACCGGATTGAGCCCTCTTCAGACATTAACTTATCGAAAAAATCGCAGTACAAAATTAATTATCGCAAATGTTCGCATGTTCAACATATTCACAGTTCGGGTGAGTCTTGATGTATCAACATTATTCACAACTTCTCTGGTATACAAAGCATATTATTATCTGGATATACAAGATGCATCAAATTTTGCTATAATATAATTCATTTCTTTCAAATTTTTTGTTTTTCAATAAGTTATTAGAAAATAATTTATTAGAAATTAAGAAATAAAATACTGATATAATTTACATTTGTAGCAATGAATAATATATGGAATGATTCTAATTTTCTTCTAACAATTGTCTTATGGTCTGGATTATTCATTATTTGGAAAAGAAAATAATATAAACAGAAAAGATTTTGGGTGAGGCCTATAAATGAAACTCGATGGCAACAAGGAGTTTGCTGATTTATTTCAAGAATTAAAGGATGACAGTGAAATGTTTTTTAAATATACAAGAATGACAGTTGATTGAATGACAGTGTTTTCATATTTTACTAGAAATGGTATTTCCAAAACTTGAAAAACAAAGCTGGAGAGCTCTACCACCTGAACTACTACTTGTCTTTAACACTCAGGTATGTTCTTTAATATGTTGTACTTTATCTAATTCAATATATCTTTGAAAAAATATTTGTAATATCAATAAAAACATTCATTATAAAAAATTAATATTATTAATTAACATAAATATTTAAATAAAATACTGATATAATTTTTTTAAAAATATGTCTATTATATAAAATTATAGATAAAAATTTCATAAAAATTATGTCTAAATAATACGTCAGAAGCATTATTTTTAAGAAAAATAAAATAAAAATATTAAATTAATTATTATTTTAGATATTTAGCTACTGGAGATCACATACTCGTACTATCCATAGCACTAGCATACCGTATTAGAGAATCGACAGCACGCGTGCTATTATAAAAGAAACAACTGAAGCCATTTCGAGTATTTTATTTCCTAAAGTATTACAGCCACCTGAAACAGATTATATGCTAATTAGTGCAGGAGTTTTTGAAAAGTGGAATTTTCCAAATTGTTTGGATTCATTTGATGGCAAACATTGTGTTATTCAAGTTTCTCCTCTGGCAGTTTATACCACAATTATAAGAAAATATTTAGTGTAGTATTAATGGTTGCTTATGATTCAAATTATAAATTCACCTTAATCTATATTGGCTCGTATGGAAGTCAAAATAATGCAGATATATTTTATGAATCTGAATTCGGAAATATGTTAAGAATACAAAAATTAAATGTGCTGAGAAAAATAGAAAAATTGCCAGGAAATAATGAAACAGCTGGATATTTTTTTATTGGAGATGAAGGGTTTCCTTTATCAATAAATCTAATGAAACCTTACTCAGGAAGAAACTTAAATGAAAACGAAGAAATATTTAACTATAGATTATCACATGCACGAAGGACAATAGAGAATGTATTTGGGATTTTAGTTTCTCGTTGGAGAGTATTACGTAAACCTATATGCATGTATCCTAACACTGTTGACAAAATAATCTTGAGTACAGTATGCCTTCATAACTTTTTAAAAAGCAGCCTGCAATCTATAATAGATTTTATTGTCCTCCTAACTTCACTGATACTGAAAGTAATAATGGAGATGTAATCAACGGTGCTTGGAGAGAAAATAATGTACATATTCAAAACATTCAACCATGCAATGCTCGTCGAGCCACAATTCAAGCATATGAATAAGATAAACTCGCAGATTATTTTTTCATATTAACTTTATTATATATCAATCTCGTAATATTACTTTTTTCAGATTTTTTGCAAAAGCTTCTTCCATTATTTTGATCACAATATACAATTTACATATATTAGGTATAGTAAAAAGTTATCGCGTATTTTTAAAAGACATCTATCAGTAAAAACCGCAATTACTTTCTTACCAACAATATAAATATATCTTGATAGAGTAAAGTTTCAGCTTTAAAAATCTCTTTTTTAAATTATACGATACGACAATTTTTAATGGAGTTATGAGCAATTAAAGTCAAAATAATTCTTTTATTTAATCCGCGATAACTCAGTAATCAAAAGTCGTAGGAATATTAAAAAAAAAAACGATTTTGTAGGGAAAGTATCAAGCTTTCACGATAGGTAATCGAAAATTTTCTCAAATTCGTTTTGGACACGTTACAAATCCACAAAGTGAGAAGATAAATTTTTCGTCTTTTTCAGCTCGTAGTTTTTGGTATGTAAAAATTATCAAACTCATATAAACTTAAAAAATGTGATAAGCTTTTAGAAGTAGAGATTTCAAGCTTTAAAACCTTTTTTTTTTTTTTTAATTTGAATTTCATTCATTATTGACGAAGATATTGTATATAAAACTTTGAGCTAAAAAATACGCGATGACTTTTTACTACATCTAGTACTTCCTGTAGAGCTTAAGATTATTTTTAAATATTTTTATTAAACGGAAAAATAACTGCTCATTTTAAAAAAGGAAATATCACAGTAGGATAACTTTTTTGAAAAACAATTTGAATAACATGTATATTTCAAATTGCATGTAAGATATGTACAAGGCTTTTTGGGTATAAGCATATATTTAAAAATAAAAATCCTTAATTTTTCCATCAAAATATATCAAAATGTATCAAAATGTAAATAAAATTTTGGTATTCCTAAATAAATATGTATATATTACTAATTATATAAATAATACAATAAATTATGTAACAATATTACGTCTATTCAATTTACGGCCAGCAGGGTTATTTTGTAACTCTTAACACAAGTTTCGTTATCGTTATCGTCGCTGCATAGCTTTTTTTTTACTGTGATAAAAAAGTTGGGCAACGACGTTATAACAATAACGAAACTTGCGTTACAGAATAGAGGCTTAATAATATAAAGTGAAAAGTGTATACACTGATAATAATTTAAAGTTACATCGTAGATACAATCAGTACACCTTATTTGTAATATTTCATTGGTATCTGAATCCAGATCAGAATACCTTTAATATCTTGAGTCTTTCCCGTCATTATTTTTTTTCTTTCTTTTTTTTTTCGATATTGTATCATTTTTTATCGTTCAAAATTGTATCGAGGTAAAAAATAGAACAAGAGAGAAAATAATGTATATATTCTAAATATATATATTTCAACCATGCAGTGTTCGTCAAACCACAGTAAAACATATAAAAAGCGAGATAAACTTGATTTTAACTCCAAAAGGAGAAATATAAATATGTAATGGCAATATGAACATGTAAAAAGAGACCCGTAACAGAATGTAAAAATCAACGTTAAATAACAAATCATTAAATAATAAATCAACAGAATTAATTTCTTATTATATATCATATATCTATAATATTACTTTTCTTTCAACAAATTGCACATTCATTCGGTGTCCGATTGTCGTGCAGTGAAGACGTGTTTGCGCGCGCTCTATTATTGTACGAAATAGACTATTGGTTCGCCGCGAGTGCCTTATATACAAGAATATGTATATAGATCACGCATTAAATCCAAATATAACTTAGTGTTTAATTAGTTATTAAAAGTGTAAACCTCGTGTCTTTGACTACAAAGGCTCGTGAAATACCACTCAATATGGCCCCAATGGAAAATAAATCTGCACCCATGCCTTCGTACACGTCTATTGTACAACAAGAAAAAGTTCTTTCTCGAGATTTAGCCATCGTCATAGATTCAGTCGAAAATCATACCTTGGAAGACTACGCGGTCGAACTAGCAAGAATAGTAAATCCAAAGGACATTTTATATGTATCTCGCATCAGTCAAGCTAGAATATGCTTCTATCTTCGCAACAAAGAAATAGTTCAGAACCTTACAAAAGAAGACAACAAAACTACACTGAAAATTGGTGAACACACGCTTGCAATTAGAACCTTAGTTTCTAAAGCTAAAAGGATAATTGTTTCAAATGTCCAACCGTGCATTCCTACCTCACTAATTCAGCAAGAATTAAATAAACTCGACATTCATCCTGTTTCATCAATAACTAGTATTAAAGCAGGCATTCATCGTCCAGAGTTGGGCCACCTTATGAGTTTTAGAAAACAACTTTATATTAATCCAGAAGATCTCGACAAAATTCCTACAAATTTAAAGATTTCTCACGACAATGTTAATTTCTGGATTTACTTTTCTACAGAAAAATTATCTTGCTACCTGTGTCATGAAGAAGGTCATCTAGCTAAATACTGCAAAAACTCTGAAATAAACACAACGACAAATCAAGAATCCAGTCCAACTCGTCAATTCATAGAAAATATCGACATCGATTCCACGGCGCTCGCCTCGGACACTCTACAGGACACACGTGCTAGTAATTTTCCACCCATCCCAACATCTCCAGCTTTAAAAAGACTACGCTCTCCTACTGCGTCATCCTCTTCTACATCAACTTCACCGCTTCCGAATATCAACGATGGTAAAGAATCATTTATTAAGCCTAGCCTTAAAAAAAAGAAAGAAAAAATAGAAAAACCTTCTAATTATTCGAATCATTTATTACCGGCTAAAGAATTCGTAGAATATAAAGAAAACAACTTCCCACTATCTTTCGACGACCTAGTCGCGTTTCTTGAAAACACACGCGGCAAAACAAATATAACCGATATAGCTAAATTGTTTACAACCGACCTCATGCAACTCTCTGATATGCTCACCGGAATATACAATCACTTGACAAATCGTAGTATTAAAAGCAAAATCACACGCATTCGAAACGTCTTAAGTAATAATACCTTGCAATACCAATTCGATTCCGACTCTAGTTTCTCTGATTCAAAACCCTTGTAAAAACTAAAAAAAAAAAAAATTAATGAGCCAAGGTAAAGCTCACTTAAAAATCGTTTTTTGGAATTCTCGTAGTATAATACAACGCAAAAACGAACTACCCGATATTACGCGAACCATCGACATCTTCATATGTGTAGAGTCGTGGTTAAGCCCGGAAATTCATTTCGAAATTCCTGGATTTTGGTCCTTTAGAAAAGACAGGCCTAATGGGCAACGCGGCGGCGGTATTCTATTTCTAGTCCGCAAGAATTTATTATACACGGAATTAAAGCAAGTTTGTATACAAACAAACAAGGTCGAAATCGCTGGCATAAGAATCACAAACATCGATCCTCAAATCGATATAGTCGCATGCTATAGACCACCAGGACATATACTATCTCAGACTGAATGGAATCTAATCACTAACTCTATAGACTCCACGTCAAATTCGATTTTATTAGGCGATTTCAATGCCCATAACAAAAAATGGAACTGTTCAAATACAGATACTAACGGTACCAGATTAGATTATAGCATAGAGCTAAAAAATCTATTTTTACATAACACTAATTCAGCCACACATATCAATCTATATAACGGTTCTAAATCTAATATAGATCTTATTCTCTCATCTATCTTGATATCAGACAAAATTAACACAGAAGTCGCTGATGAAACCTATGGGTCGGATCATTTCCCTATAACGATAGAAGTTGATGCAAACAGGTCTCTTTACCATAAACAAACATTTAAATTAAAATCGGTTACGACTGACTGGAATCATTTTCTCTGTCTACTTGAACAAAATTATAGTAAATTTCTCACTTATGAGTATGATCAATTGGCCTCGCCGGATAAATACAATTTTTTTATTTCCATAATCACTGAATCCTTAAAAAAAACAACACCATGCAAAAACAATAAAAATAATAATAATAATAAAAATAATAAAACATTTCGAAATCCTGTTTCCTGGTGGGACATAGACTGCGACAAAATTAAACGTATTAGACGTGCCTCCTTCAAAAAATGGCAGTTTACCTTGAGCTTGGAGGATTTAATTAAATACAAAGAATGCTGCGCAAAAGCTAAAAAGCTTTTCAAAGATAAAAAAGTTGAATATTTTAGAAACTTTGCTAGTTCAATAGACTTTAGAATCAATCATTCATATGTTTGGAACAAATGTAAAATACTAAAAAATAAATGGATTAAAACAAAAAATTATACACCTATCAATAAAAAAGAATTTGAAAATAAATGTACTAATTGTATAAACAAATTAAGTCCTCCCTGGGCTAGTACGGATTGCCAAAACTTTCCCCCTGGACAGCCAAATGATACTTTGGATAAACCCTTCTCATATGCTGAATTTAATAGAGTTTTAAATCCGCGCAAAAACAATTCTTCTCCCGGCCTAGACGGAATCGACTACGAAATACTACAAAAGCTACCCCCTAAATTCCAATTACTCTTGCTTGATATTTTTAACGAGATGTATAAAAAAGGTGAATATCCCACTGATTGGCAACACTCCTTTGTCCACATGATAGACAAACCCGGCAAAAATAGCGTAAGACCAATTGCTTTAACTTCGTGCGTAGGTAAAGTTTTTGAAGGCTTAGTTAAAAGTAGATTACAATGGTGGGCAGAGCATGAGAATATTCTCCCAAAAAATCAAGCAGGTTTTCGAAAAGGGAAGTCATGCAATGACAATTTAGCTTATCTCACGTTACAAATAGATCAAGCTCTGGCTAACAAAAAAGAAGTCCTTGCTACCTTTTTAGACGTTTCGGATGCCTTTAATAATGTCTTACCTAACGTACTAATAAATAGACTGCTCGAATTAAAATGCTCCGAGCAAGTAATTAGATTCGTTAAATTCTTGACGTTCGAAAGATTTATTCACACTAATATCGAAGGAGATAAAACGATAAAAATCAGCAAAGGAGTACCTCAGGGAGGTGTCTTGAGTCCACTGTTGTATCTCTTATACGTTTCAAACATTAGTAACAAAATTGATAAAGATACAACAGTTCTCCAATTTGCTGACGATCTAGTTGTTTATACAACCACAACATCTCGTGAAAAAGGTAAAGGGAAACTCGAAACATCAATTAACGTTATAAATGCAAACCTCCTAGCTCTTGGACTTGAATTATCTCCCGAAAAAACAATTTTTGTACACTTCAACAAAAAAAAACATCTTCTGGGCAATTTTCATATTAAAATTGATAACTGTGAAATTAAAACAAGCGAAACCGTTAAATTCCTAGGTATAATTTTCGACTACAAAATGACGTTTTTACCACATCTTAATATGATACTAACTAAATGTAATAAAGCCTTAAATATAGTCAAATATCTGCGAGGAACATGGTGGGGCTCAGATCCTCAAACCCTTATAATTCTGTACAAAAGTTTCGTGCGTTCTATACTTGATTACGGTTGCTTTGTATATTTCCCAAGACATAAGAGTTATATTAAAAAAATTGAACAAGTACAAAACACTGCTATCAGACTAGCCTTGGGGTATAGACAAAGTACACCAACTAATATTCTATTAGCAGAATCAAAGCTTAATTTTATTAAAGAAAGAGCGAAACTTTTAGGCACTAGGTTTTTAATTAAAACAATATCAAACAAAAACAACCCTCTATATAAAGAAATAGTTTATCTCAAAAAACCACCGAAAAAGAACGACCGCATTCTTTTAGAATGCATTGACTGGATCAATAGCGAAATAATAAATATTATTGATACTCAAAACAATTATTGTCTCTACCAAGAAGAGTATGATATAAATACTATCTCTATCCCGATTAACACTGATCTTGGTAAAGAATTAATAAATGATAAAAATCCTAACTCGACCTTACAGAAATTTTTGTTTTAGACTAAAAGCCTTGACATATATACAGATGGTAGTAAAGTTACTAATGGCAACTACGTAGGTAGTGCCTGCTATGTTCCTCAATTAAAAATAGAAATTTGTAAATCCATAGATAATAATGCGTCTATATATACGGCAGAATGCATAGCAATCGAATTAGCAATGAATGTAGCACTTCAACATTATGATCAAGATATTTTCATATTCTCCGATTCTCTCAGTGTATTGCAAACACTTAACAACATAGAAGTTAGCACTACAACAAATAGATATATTTTTAATATTAGAAAAAAATACGAAATTTTCTTAAAGAAACATCCCAATTCTAAAATTCAATTTTTCTGGCTACCTTCACATAGAGGAATCGAAGGAAATGAAATGGCGGATACACTTGCGAAAAATGGGACTAAGAAAAATTATCCAAATTTTTCTAAAATCCCCTTTACTGATTTCTATGAAAAAATACAAAAATTAACGTATGCAACGACTGAACGCCAACTAACTTCTCAAGGCCAGATTAAAGGGAAAAAGTATTTCAATATGTCTTATAACAAAAGTCGTAAACTGTGGTTCCATAACAAAAAGCTAAAAAGAGAAACAATTGTCACAATTAATCGAATAAGAGCCGATCACTATAATCTGGCTGAATCTCTGGCGAAAATCAACGTAGTTAATTCACCGCTGTGCAATTGCAATAAAGAAGTACAAAATATCAACCATATTTTATGGCAATGTATTCTCTTCGACAAGCAACGTGAAAAACTTGTAAAAAGTCTTAATAAATTAAAATTTCAACTACCTCTATGTACCGATATGTTAGTCAGCAAACCGCATATTCGTTCCTGCGAACTCATTTGTAAATTCTTAAAAGAATGTAAACTACAAATTTAATGCTAAGGATAATTTCACAATGTAAAATTGTAATAAAATAATGTATTGACTATATTGTTAAAAATAATATAATGTATTATATGTCTCAATGTAAAAATTTCTGATCTTGTATAGCAGAAATAAATCTCTGCAGATTTAAAATGCTTAAATAAAAAAAAAAAAAAATTGCACATAACTTTTATAAAATTATATTAATTGAAAAAAACTGAAAAAACTTGAAATAATAAAAATGATTAAAAAATTTTACTTACATGATCATGCTATGATTTTTACTATTTCTTCCCATGAATTCTCTTCCATTAAAGAATCTTTAAAATTGGGCGATGATTTATCATATAAATGAGAATATCCTCTAACTAAATCAATTAACAAAGCATCCCCTGTGTTTGAAGTTAGAACATTTTCATCAACATTTTCATCAGTCATATTTGTTACAATGTCATCTTGAGTGAAAAAGAGAGTCATGAATCATATGTATGATCATCTTCCATTGTTTTATTTATAGGTACTGAAAAAAATTAGTGATTGATAATAACAAATAAAAATATAATAATAAAAAAATATATAAATAATCTTATAATGGCTCAATAATAATAAACAATAAATAACAAGAAGATATCAATAAAAAGGGGCATTTAATAAAAATACAATAAGTAATTTTTGACTGAACTAGTTTCAATTTTAACTCTGATCGCATTTGCTTCTTGTGAATTAATTTGATTCATTGTTTCAACTACTGGTTTACATTTTTGTTTAAACATTCAAATTTGAGAATGTGTGCTGCTACATTTTTATTGAATGACTCAACATGTTTAAATAATTTTATCATCATTATAGACTTCGATATAATGGAAGAATGTAACTAAGAATACAAGACTGAAAGCATTGCATTATTACAATAGAAGATATGAAGGAATACTACCTACGCTTTGCGCAACTATAATCTGTAGAAATTATATCTAACTGTTTTATTAATTTTGTTAAATTTGCGTTCGCTACATGTAAGCATTGAGGATAACCTAATAATAAGGTTAAAACGTATGTTCTAGAAATTTAAAATACATAAAAAAATCTGGCTTGTAGCTCCTTCTTGTTATTTATTGATAATAACGAATTTGATTAGTTACCAAGTTACATATGTTTTATAATAAAATGCAATTATTATTGTAAGATATATGTTCACACAAAAATAACCTCACATTTGTGTGAATATCTAGTAATAATTTCTAAAATAATAATTCAAGAAAAAACATAGCTCTTTAGTATAAATCAGACTTTTAAATAGAGAACTCCAAATACACAGCCGACTACAGAGAATCTTGATTCAAACACTTTCCTCTTGAAAGTTATATATATACATACCAAAGAAGATATACAGATAGGCATAAATTTGATGCACTATAGATATATCATCAACTTTTAGTTCGTGCTCAATATACACCTATATACAAATTATCCGCATGTAACGTTATGTAGAAATTTCATCCGGTTGAAATTCATCTTATTGCGAGGTTATAGATAAGTTTACTGTTATTTCCATTTCCGTTAGATTACGTAATTTAAAGTAGTATCTTGATTGGCTTATCGGCTTAACTTTACGTCTTATGGTTACTGTTATGGAATTTTGTATGCGGCAACCCTTAAGCCTTAAGCCGTAGAAATTGACCAATTACAGTCGAATGCGAAGAGAATAAAGACCATGGCACACAAAAAAACTTAAGGCAGTAAGACGTAAGCTGTAAAGAAATCAACATGTTAAATGGTTACTGCTTATGTTATGACCTTATGGATTCTGCTGTGATTGATCAATTCCCTTATGGCACACACCTTCCGTAACAGTAATCATAAGACGTATAGTAAAAATAAAGCAATCACAGTCAAGAATTCTTTTGAATCCTTAATTCTAATTGGCTGATTGACCTGAGAGAGAACATGCCAGCCCAAAACCTGTAACCGCAAAATGTTTGTGGCATAGTAAGCGTTATGCCTAATTCATACTGGATGCAGCAAGCGTCAAGCAGTGGAGCAGCAACCAATCAGTGAGGCAATATTTACAGTGGCATAAACAATATTGCCTTGCGTCCAATGTAAATTAGACATTCATTAGTTGCGACGCTCGAATCAGTTTTTTTTTTCAGTTTTCCTTTCTCTCTCTCTCTCTCTCTCTCTCTCTCTCTCTGATATCATGGCATTCTACGTGCGGACCTTTTGTAAGCCTCAGAGATAGATTTTAAGTTAGTGCTTGGTAAGATTAATCATTACTTTATGTTTATTGTAAGATCTGCATCGATTACTGCTCATGTCAATAAGTAATTACTCGTGCCGTCAGATAAACATTTATATTGTAGATTTTTTAACTTCTCGTATTCTAATCTAGTAATGCGATACTGATATCCAAGTAACACACGCAATTACGTTTCTAGTTTTTCGGTCTGTACGTTCCAAATATTCATGTGAGTTTATATTAAACCTCCTTGTGCTTGTGAGTCAGAAACAATGAGTACATTTATGTATACATATGATAATATTTCTTTGTGAACTTAGTGATTTCCCGCCAATCTTCCTTCGCTATTAGTTAGCCGTCGCCGGCGCCCAGGCATGCTCGGCGCCACATTGGGCATACCAGTCACAAGCATTTTGCATTACAGACAGGGTCACCAATCTCCCCTCTTGTTCGAGCGTTACCAACGTTTGTGCGATCTCATAGCTATGACATAGGAAATGAACTAATATTTAATATTTAATATGTTGTCATGTGGAAATCATCGTTTATGGCCGACATCTTTATCGTCATATAAGCATATGACTGTGTTCATTATGAATACTCACGCGCTTTAAGCGCTTATAATCATCATTCTATCTTTATCAAGCGCTTTTAGCTTGAAAAAGAACCCGCATAAAAATATACTACTAGTATTACTATTAGTGCTAGTACTAGTGCATAAATTCGAGTCACTATACTATTCTTTGCATTTGTATTTAAATCATTTTTATATGCATTATATTACAGTAGTGCACTAGACAATGCCACTAATCGTTCCAGCAGTGACATTATTGCATTAATAGTGACACTGTTCGTTCCAGCAGTAGCACTTGTACATTACTGCACTATTACATTACTGCACTAGTAGTGTCACAACTCATCTCAGTAGTGATACTACTAGTAACATTAACGCGAATTTATAATTACACTTCTACACTATTATCTATTCTACACTATAGTCACGAGTAGTGTCACTACTCATACCAGCAGTGACACTACTGTATTTCAAGTGATACTACTACACTAGCAGTATACACTAGCAGTATATTTTCATGCGGGAACGTAGCCAAACGTAGCAACGCCAAGCAACTGTAACAAATATGGTGATAAAAATGCCGATCGGAATGTGCGGGAAACGATGACAGCCATATTGAATATTAATTCCTCATTTTCTGTGTCATAGCTATGAGGACGCCACAAATGCTGGTGACGGAAAAACCATGGCAATTTGGTGGCCCTGGTTACAGATTTTCAGCTGGCATGTTGGGCCTCACTTAGGTTTCTTTCTGATGTGTGCCGTGGCCTTTAAGCCCATGGCACATACAAAAACGTAAGGCCGTAAGACGTAATCAATAAGCGAATTGCCCAATCACGGTAGAGACTGTAAGGCCAGTAGCGAATCCAATCTTACGATATCCTTACATTTTACGGTCTTACGTTTTTCTATGTGCTTCTGGCTTTGGAGCTACCGCAGACAAAATTTCCGTAACAGTTAACCTTAAGACGTGAACTTAATTAAGTTGATGAGCTAATCAGGATACTGCTTTAGATCTACTCTAACGGAAATAGAAATAGCAGTAAACTTATCCATAAAACGAGTTTTAACCGGTTAAAAGTTGAAATTCACCTTTGTTAGATTATGGATAAGTTTGCTGCTATTTCCATTTCCGTTAGATTACGTAGTCCTAAAGCAATATCCTGATTGGCTCATCGGCTTAAGTTTACGTCTTACAGTTACTGTTGCGGAATTTTGTGTGCAGCAATCCTAGGACTCTAAGCGGTAGCCTATAGCATGGATTCATATTACATTATCTAGTTTTCATTGAGGATTTAAACTGGATCAGAATGTAAGAACCAACCAACTATAATCGAGCATTCTCTTGTCGTTCGACTGTAATAGGGGAATATTCGTAGTTGATTGGTTCTTACATTCTGATCCGATTTAAACCCTCGGTGGAAACTAGGCCGTTGACTGTGTTCAGCAGAACGCAATAATTTTGCAATTGTTTTATGATTCTCTGCTGAGATAAAACCATTCCTTTTGATCTAAAAGCATAACGCAACCAGCGCGAAGAAAACTTCTAGTTTCAAAATAAATGTTCCGCTGAACGTAGCCATTCATTTTCTCCGTAGCTCTGCTATAATTTTATCGACAGTGTTATATGATCGATGTAGCTACGTAGTATTCAAATCGAAAATGGGATGTACTGTCGCTAGTGTACGAACAATTTCGATGGTAATACGAAAAACGCCGGCCTGTTGTTTTTGTCATTTCTCTCTGTCTAAAGAATGTTCAAATATAATTTTATATATTTAATATCTAATTGTTACTAGATATAATTATGAATGCAATTACTCTGATCGCTATATTATACATTGCTGAATTATGTTGCAGTACTTTATTACCACCAACAGGAAAAAATAAGAAAGAAAAAGGAAAGTTTCACGATAAAGTAAGAATCAATTAAAGTATATTCTATTCGCATTTATATAAATAATTATTTAGAATGCGGGTTCCCCCTTAGAATCTTAATAGAAATGTACTCATTCGACGCGTTTTCACTTCAAAACAAAAGAACCTTGCAAAAACAAAACGCGGCGGTCAGCCTCGTGAATTGAATTAAATATTAAAAAGTTTGAGACTTTAGAGGTTAAGATATCTGTCATCTCCACTCGATACAGCGCTATGTAAACGGTCTACATTAATTACACAAATTCTATACTTCACAAATACAAATTCACTACTTTAAAAATACGGTGAATTTGTGTTTTTAAAGCAGTGAAATTGTAATTGAAGCTGAACATATATAGAGCTGCATCGAGTCGGGACAGATATCTTAACCATTAAAGTCTCGAATTTCAACGCTTAGTAACTCGATTTAATAGACCGACTGCCACGTTTTTTGTCAGATTCTTTCGTTTTGAATGAAAACGTATGCGTATTTTTATTCTAGGGGGAGGGGGGGGGGCGTATTTTAAATAATTATCTTTATATGTAAGTATAGTAAAAGCGCAAAGCTGATTCTACAATGAGTCGGTAGTCAGAAATCTTAAGTCTCTTGGTAACCTTTTATCTTTAGGTAACCACATATTGTGTGAAAATGGATCATTCGTCCAAGTTGGCTGTTGGCCAACTTCACTGATTCACCGACAAGATTTAGGATTGCTGACTATCTTATTGTAGAATCAGCATAAAATACAATAACTATATGTATACATACTTATTAACAATATATATGATTTAGTTTTAGGAAAAGTAAAAACTGAAAATATTTGAAAATAAGGTAATTATACAGTTTAGCATATTTAAAAAATCAATAAAATTATATTTATTCGACGTTTTTGCATGAAACGAAAGAATCTGGCAAAAATAGCGTCGCTTTGCCCTGTGGTCCGAAATATTAAGCCTTAAAGTTGCTAACTGTTGAGGTTAAGAAATCTATCAGTGAAAAAAATAAAGGTAATTCTTCAGAAGAGCTACCTCCGATGAAATTAGGCTTATTCAACGCGTTTTTGCGAAAAAAGAATCTGACAGAAAATAATCCGGGACTGCTCTGCGAAGCGAGATATTGGGCGTTAAAGTTGACTAAAGTGTTACTATATTAGGTGCATTCGGCATTGCAAATCGGAGGCGTCCATTTGCTCTCTTTTACCTCGAAAATTGTTCGGCATCTTGCATCTTTCTGTTACATGTCATCTCATCTGCATTCGGTATTAACATTTCTAGAGCCAATCGAACTGCTCGACCATTCCGGATTCAAAGACCGAGTTCGCAGAGCTAATGCACATTTTTGTGCCTAAATTAAATTCATAATCTGTATATTTATGATAATGTATCCAACTGATTCTTTAACACACATAACGTACATTCATCTCTTTTAATATTTCTATTTTACAAATAATATATTTGAACTGTTATAATGTCTGAGTCTACAAACGCTCAAATAAATGCAATATCAAATAGAAATTGATGGAGTACATTATGTATAATATTTAACGAGGAAAGTAAATTTTTAATTCTTTTCCTCTTTATGAATTTGAAGTTACATATTTGAAAATAAAGAACTTGCTAATTAATTTTTAGATCAAAGTTTATGTTGCACATATAGAATAAAATAAAATCAAACTGTATTAAAGACTAACGAATATAAATCAAGTGATCTAACTTATAAATTGCTGAAATTTATTTTGCAATGTAGTATTTTCTTTTAAGAAAACACATCTTGCATGAGTCTGCTACATTCATGTGTAACGATCTATTTAGTACATAAGACTATTATTAGTTTCTAGTAAAGCGAAAGAAATTTTGAATTAATAGGGTATTTTTTATTTTTTAAATATTAGAAAGTGGCTAATTTGTTACAAAGATTAAATGAAAAAGAGCATACAGCCACGCTACAGATGTAAAGTAGTAGATTGTAATTACATTATTTTTTCAGAAATAAATTGAGAGCCGATAATTTATCGGATTCACACAATCATTCTGATAATTCCCCCAAATTTTTCCCAAATCTTAAAAATTATAATAAACTTATTGCGAAAAATATTGCCTCGGCCGGGAGTCGAACCCGGATCTCTTGCATTCCGTGACGGAATAAGTTTATTACAATTTTTAAGATTTGGGAAAAATTTGGGGGGATTATCAGAATGATTGTGTGAATCCGATAAATTATCGGCTCTCAATTTATTTCTGAAAAAATAATGTAATTACAATCTACTACTTTAC
>NW_017304747.1:59146-70952 GCF_001594115.1 Trachymyrmex septentrionalis
TAATCTAACTTTAAAGGACAGTTTACAGTTCTGTAACGTTCGGAGTTAATTCTTGACACTCGGATTGCTCGAAGATCACGTGATCAAGCTCATTATACTAGCTCGCATCTCAGATTTACATTGCCGGACGCATCTATGTAACACGATCATTAATCTGTAGACAGTGGAGTGTATAGACTAGTGGAGTATATAAACTAGTGCTTATTAGTTCGGGGCGGCTATGCCATTCTGAACAAAAACAACATTCCTATCCGCTTGAGGCCTAACTGTATAGAAGTTACACCTTAGGCAGTAAAAAACCGCTTTAAAGACTTTTCATACTCCATTGTCTTCATAAGTTAGAAATATTTCAAGCGGACTGTCTAGGCTGTAACTTCTAGACGGTTTAGGCCCCAAGTGGATAGGATGTTATATTTTTTTTGTTCGGAGCGGCTACGTTACCCCGAATCAATAAATACTAGTTTATACACTCCACTGTCTACATGACAGATTAATGATCGTGTTAGGTAGTAACAACTTTAAGAGGCTTCGCACAATAAAAGGAACAGGGAAAAGAGAACAGTGAATAAGAATTTCAACTATCAAAGATCATGTATTGTGGAATACACAGTTTCTGATAGATTGACATTCTTATTCTCTGTTCCCTGTTGCTTTTATTGTGCGAAACCCCTAAAGCTCATGGCATATATAAAAACGTAAGGTCGTAACACGTAAGCAGTAAGGAAATCGTAAGATTGGATTCGCTACTGGCCTTACGATCTCTGCCGTAATTGGGCAATTCGCTTACTGATTACGTCTTACGGCTTTACGTTTTTGTATATGCCATGGACTTAATGCTCAATATCTCGACTCACAGGGCAAAGCGACGCTTTTTTTTGTTAGATTCTTTCGTTTCATGCAAAAACGCGTTGAATAAGCCTAATTTCATCGAAATCGAAGATAGCTCTTCTGAAGAATATTCATTTTGTTTCTGTGACAGATTTTTTAACCTCAATAGTTATCAACTTTAACTCTTAATATCTCGATCGGATCACAAGACAGCGACTTTTTTTGCCAGATTTTTTTCGTTTCATGCAAAAACGCATCCAATAAGCCTTTTATTGATTTTTGAGGTAAGTAATGCTAAACTGTATAATTACCGAAAATAAATATTGTTAAGTACATATTATATTAAAGCACTTTAATAAATGTAAGTAAGTATTTATTTATTTGCCTTCACATAAGTGATTACAAAAAACTTCCAAAATTTTACACTTTCTTAAATTCTTAATTTCTATTTCATTCCTCTCCTTATCTTCTCTCCTCTCTTTCGTTTTGCCTTTTCTTCGCATTTTGTATTTCTCTCTCTCTCTCTCATTCTCACACATACATACACACGTATAATATATATTACGCCACACCCACACCCTTGCACACACGCACATATACTTGCCCAGACCCTCTCATCCACACCCTCCCACTCACACCCATACACTCCCATAGCCTCCCAGCTGACCATTTTCATTTATTTTCTCTTTCTCTCCCTATCTTTCTATCTTTCTCCTCCCTTAAACGTTCTATTTTCCTCATCCATTCATACCCCCGTCCATCCTCGTTTAGTACCTCTAAATTTCTTCCGCCTTTTTCATTTACGTACTCACAGTTTTTCTTCAGATGCTCAATGTCTTCTCTTTCCATATCACACAATCTGCATTTCCTATCCTCTTCTTTCATCCAATACTTATTTCCTCTCTCTTCATTCCCACATCTCCATCTTGCTATTTGTACCATCTTCTTCCCTTTTTTCCTTCCACACCTTCGGATGTACTCTGGTATACCATTGACTCTTTCATAGTTCTTACACGTTCTTGATTTTTTTACCTTTTCCCCTCTCTCTTGCTCATCCACCTCGATATCCCTCTCTCTTACCCTGTCCCATTTGTTCTCCCCATATTCATTTAGACTTATCTCACTGACGCCTCCTCTCCATAAATAATCCCTTCTCTCTACACTCTCTCTTGTCCAATCTATCCATTCGCTTTTCCTTTCCTCCTTTCTCCTCTCCATCATACACAATTTCCCAATCTCTCCTCCTTCTCCTTTCTCTATCCTTTCTTCCCATCTCCCTGCCCGCCAGCCTGTCTCCACTCTAAGTTTATTTCTTTTTAATTCCTCCCTAACGATATAACCTGGTGTTGTCCTTTCCAGTCCTAATACCCATTTCAAGTACTTATCCTGTACGGCTTCAATTTCTTTCCACTCTTTATAACCCCATATTTCCACCCCATAGTATAAAATCCCTTTAACTACGCTGTCAAACAGCTTTAGCCTCCATCTCACATCCCCCTTAAATTTCCTCTCTCCGTAACTCCAAATCCAACCCATTGCCACTCTTGCCTTTCTTATCCTCTCCCTAATGTGCTCCTTATCTTCCCCATTCCTTGTCATCATGTATCCCAGGTACTTATATTTTTTAACTTCTTCTAATCTGTCCTTTCCCCACCACCAAAATCTCTCTTTTTCCCTTCCTCCTTTATTCTTAAACACCATGACCTTTGATTTTTCAGTGCTTATTTCTAATTTTTTCTCTTCCAGGTATTTTTTGAATCTTCTAATCATGTCTCTTAGACCGTCCTCCCCATCTGCTACCAACACGATATCGTCCGCATATTCGATCGACCAAACTCTATCATTCCCTATTTTAACTCCTCCCCTTCCTTTCTTCAATTCTTCCTCTATGTCCGCCAAATATATATTAAATAAGGTCGGGCTCAAGGGGCACCCTTGTCTCACACCTTTCTCTACCCAAAATTCTTTCGATACTTCCTCTCCTATTTTTACTACACACCGCGTCTCCTCGTATATTTCTTCTACTCTCTGTATCAGGTCTTCATTTATCTTCCGTTTTCTCATCATTTCCCACAAAATTTTCCTATCTAACCTATCAAAGGCCGCCTTTAGGTCCACAAACAAAGCGTATACTCTTTCTTTCTTCTTCATCCCTTTTCCTATCACATGCTTCAATATTTTTATATTCTCCACTGTTCCTCTTCCCTTTCTAAACCCCGCTTGTGATCTACTCCATCCACCTTTTTCATCCAAATCTTTTACCAACCTCTTATTCAATATATTTGCATACATTTTATATCCGGTACTTGTAAGTGTCACTCCTCTATGGTTTGCTGTTTCCTTCCTGTCTCCTCTCTTCCAGATTGGTACCACCACCCCCACTCTCCATTTCTCAGGAAAGCCGTCCCCCTCCCACACTCTTTTTATTACTCTACCCACCTTAATACTAATCTTCTCTCCACCTTCTTTCCATGCCTCGTTTCTAATTCCATCTAATCCTGCTGCCTTTCCCTTTTTTAACCTCTTTATCTCCATATTTACCTCTTCTTGATTTATCCCCTCTTCTCCCTTTTTACTCCTCTTCTTTCTCTGTGTAATTTCCTTCTTTTCCTCTACTCCTCCCAATGCCTCTTTAAAATGTTTTTCCCATTCCCGCATTTCAATTTCTTTACACACTCCCTCCTTCTTTTTCCTACCTCTGTTTATAAAATTCCATGCCTCTGCTTCTGTCTTTATATTTTCTATCTCTTTTTCTTCTCTTTTCTTATATTCCTCTTCTTTTTTCTCATACAGACTTCTATACTCTCTTCTACACCTCACATATTCACTTTAATAAAATGTATATTAATTGATATAAATTCTTTGTGAATTTTATATTTCGCATTAATAAGCTATTTATTGAATTACATGCAATTTAATTATTTTATATAATTGTGATAAAGGCGAACAAAAGTAGGTATTGATTATACCTCGATACAATTTATACTTCGATAGCATATATCTCGGTAAAAAGTTTTTTATATATAACTATATATAAATAAATATACATAATTGTACATACGAAACTATATGTTCACATATAATTATATAGACTAGTTAGAAAACTGAAAGCTGTAAAATTAACCAAGATTTATAGCTTAATTTCTGCAATCGTACGGAAAATTGATATTTTGATGATCCATGAATACATGATGTTACTAAATATAAAACTGTTTTAATATAATACGTTTACACACCCCAATTTACGAAAGTTATAACATCCAGTTATAATTATTAACGTTAAATGCTAAACATAGAAAAAGTTTTGCTTTGTGTTTTACTTGCTCAATAGATATTGTTGAAAAGGTGGTTTAATTAAAATGTATAGTTAAAATATATATTTTTTCATAAATGATCTAAAGGTTTACAATTTTTAGTAATTTTCACATATGCAGAATAGTATCTGTAATAACTTTTTTGTTATTTATATAAATCAGAAGTGCACTGGAAGAGCCAATATAATACAATAATAATATATGTGTTATAATAATTAATATATATGTAAACATATATATATATAGTATATATATGCATTCATACATTTTATATATGTATGTACATTGCTCTTTTCCGAAATATTAATTGTACTTTGTTTACTATTGAAATTACGAAACCTGTCACATCGATGTAATAAAGCCTCTTCCTACGCCTCTTATCTGGAGATACGGTAGTATTTTGGTACTAAAACAAGCGCAACGTAATAATAATACTTAAAATTTTTTGACAAAAATATTGAGGAATTAGATGTTAAAGAGCACTGTGATTAAAAAAAAAAAAATATGAATGTGTTTGTTATCAGCAATATATCTTTCTGTTACATGATACGTTCTCTTGCATAGAAATCTTTTCAGTTTTTATTATTTTTAATACATATATTGTAGATAGACTCATCCATTTAATAAGGCTAAGATTTGACACACAAAATCATGTGCGTGTGGGGTTATGCACACATAATCCCAGCATGCAGTGTGCTAGCAAAAATATTCATTTAAATTGACGCATTTTTACTTGAGCATATTTATACTACATTAGATATGAAAATGTATGTATATTAATAAAACTTAAATTTCACTACTTGTACATTTACTTATCAAATTAGTACCCCTACAGCATGAAATATTATAGTAATATTGCATTACTTCGAAAGATTGTCATATTTCATTAAGGGGGGAACTTCATTTAGGAGAGCCAAAAGTATATGATTTTTTAGAATTTTTTTCTTGGATAACATCAAACCAATCGCTTCCAAATTTTAAGGACATTTTACTATACATTTTAACTATAAAAAAATAATTTTTTTGTTATTACCATTGTTTTGTTGTTCCATTGTTGTTGTTCCGTTGTATATACTCTAGCGATCATAATTTTTGTCTGAAACAAAAAACCAAATTTGTGCTTTATTTTTATATTATTATCTTCTAATTGAACTAAAAAAATTGAAAAAAAGCAAAAATTGAAAAATCTACACGACTAAAAAAAAATTTACGATTTTCACAAAAAATTTCGACACTTTAAAAAAAATTAGTATAATTTAACATTTTTCAAAATTATTTTAGTTCATATAGAAGAGATATTAATTACAAAACAAGATCAGAAAGAATTCAATCGGTTGATTAGTTTTTTTTCTATGTGTACACACTTGAAAAATACGGTTTCGAGAAAAACGCGTTTAAAGTTTTTCAAAATTACTGAATTATTGATAACTTACAGCAATCACAGGCTAATCTGCTATTCTTGGCTCATCTGATAAACCTTCAGTTTCCTCGTAAAACTCGTTTTGAATGGTTAATTCCATTTTTCTAGCTAATCGAGCCTCTTTTGAGCTGCTTAAGCTGCGGCACCGCTGCCTTACAAGTCGCTGCTCGTCGTGCATTCTGGCAAAATTTTTGGCTTGTAACTAATTTTTATGTCCAACAGGTTCATTATTTTTAGTATATTGTTATCCTTCATTGAAGATGCATGCAGCGATGAAGGAAGCAATTCCCACTCGCATCCGAATTTAAATGCTTAGGGGCTAGATGACAATTTCATATACCATATTATTATAGATGTAATTGTTCAACGACATCTGGGTGAAATAGAGGAGGATGCTCATAAGTTTCTATTTCACCAGCCGCCTCAGCCTTGCGCTACTTACACCAGCTATCTGCTCCGAGCGGACAATTTTCATGATTTGGCTTCTCATTCGTGGAAGTTAAATGGTCCAGTTTTGCTTTTATTGCTTTCTTCATATCTCTTCTACAGAATTTATATTTCGCCGAGTAGCCAGTCCAATATAATATTTTGTTAATTTTTTAATAAGTACGAGTATATACATCGGGTACGACATTATTTTATCGAAATAAAAATTTCAGAAATGTCTTTACCGAAAACAGCCCAGACAGCCATCTACGTTCTGACAACATTAGAACGATATCGCAAACGTATGTTAAATATGTTGTCAAGATATTCGAGACGCGTCTGTGAGATACAGAGTATTTCTTCAGAATCTACTATGCCCGCGATTTCTTATCCCGTAGACTTTCGCAGGGAGCTTCTAGTGATATACCGTAGTTATTCTGAGATGTATGAGTATGTCTTCACTATATCTCCAGTACGTCTCTACACATTGAGAGAAAAAAATGGTTAAAAGTAGAATTGTATCTATTACTATCAAGATTTAGAAATTGGTAGCAAAATTAGATTATTACGAAATTATATGATAAACATATTATTAATAGCTTTAGACGAAATAATTGATAATTATGACCAAACAATTCCTTTTATATAACAAAAAGATTATAGAGTTATATTTTAAAAAAGTAATTGTTTTGTTGTTATTACTTTTAATTTTTCCAATTTAATTTATTATTTTCTATTTTGCATACCTATATTCTGTCTTATTAACTATAAAATTAACTATTAAATTATTGAAAATCGAATCACATCGGGAAGATTTGAACCTACGATCCCTAGAACGGTAGCCTAATAACATTTACGCTAAGCTAATCGCATGCTTGTGATCGAGTCACTGCCAACGTTATTTATACTTTCTACTATAATCATTTTTAATTTCATGCCTCTACTGACAGTTTAATATTATTAATATTTGAGGAGGAAACAAAATAATACGCTGATATTTATTAATTTAGTTAGGTAATGCGATTATCCTCAGTCTCGAAAGATCGTGGCGAACATGTTTCGTCCCGCTGCGATCTGAGTGTTGCATGTTTTATTTTTGAGCATAAGTATGACCGGCTTTGATTGTCATATAATTCTTATTCTTACAGTTTTTTTTTAAAGGAAAATATTAAATTATTATTTATGTAAATGTAGTCAAATATACTATTACTATAGCTAAACATTTAGTGCAAATAATTACTTTTACAATTATTTTCTTTTTAGTTTTTATAATACGTATAGTAAATTTGTAATGTTAGAAGTACAGTCAAATGTGCTATTAATATAGCCACACACATTATTTAAAAATGAATGATTTTTTCATTTTTGAAATTATATTTTTTAGTTATTGCTACCACATGCATATAGTAAGCGTATGTTGAAAAAATGATTATATTCAGTATAATTATGATTGCAATTATCACATAAAAATAATTATTTTATTTACCATACATATTTTCATATTTTACTATATTAATATTTTAAATTATCATAATTTATAGTACAATTTTTGTTCGGTTAGATAGAACTATACATATACATAAGGTTATTGTTACTAACATTATAGCAATAATAACTATAAAAATAATGCTCCTAACCATAATTATTTTATGCAATTATAGTCACAAATACGATATATTTTTCTCTCAGTGCAGTATCTGCGTTATCATAGTGATGTCTCTAGTATGCATGTATGTATACACACATACGTATATATTATATATATATATATATATATAGGGCATTCCATCCCAAGTGTGCCACCCGTGAACTTTTGGATTTTTGATTTGGCTGAAATTTTGATATATTATAATTCTCATCGGAAGAAGCTGCCATGATTTTTTCCAAATTTTTTTATCAACAGTCATGAAACATGAATTTTGAAAAAAATAATTTCTATAATAATAAACTATTATTATAGAAAAGATAACCAAGAAAAAATAGAAGATCTTTTCTGGGTTATAAATGCAATGCTTATAGAAATGAAATGCAGGCAGTGTTGGTTTTGCATTTTATGTTGTGAGTTTGTTCTGAAAATATATGACAGACGTACACGAGATATACTGCAAGAATAATTTAGAGACGTCTTGGGTATAATCAATATGAGAGCAGTATATTCAGCATCAGAATCGAAGTTTAGTTATTATATTGAAATATCTTGACAATATACAAGAAATAATATTTTACTGAGTCACATTAACGTTTCTGGTTTATTTAGTATAATCACAGTACATTCAGTATGAATATTGAATGTTAGCATGATATCATGTGTTGTCTGGCAAAGCTCGACTGACCGTTCACAATAAAACAAAGCACATTTCAAAAATTTCACTAACGGTTACCCTTTAATATTCAAACTCACAATTATAAATACAGACTCTTACATTTATTCAATACTAGGAACATCTGCCGAGAAAATCACTAAGAAGGGGAAACGCTCTGCTGGCTTCCGCTGCGCGCTCGAATACGTAGGCTGCTGGAAAAGTTTCTTCAATCTAGTACTTCCAGTGGCGCCAACGTTCTGCTACTATCATATCCGTAAAATTAGACGTTTTTAACCTGTAATTCAATTGACAGCTTTGTACCCAAGCCAACTAGTTTTGTTTGTATAGTATTTTAAAAGAAGTTATTTTGTAAGAAAATGGAAATTTCGCGTGAAAATTTTCGGGCCATGATTTTTTACGATTACAAATGTAATCTAACTCCGAAACAATGCATCGATCGACTTCATTTGGCTTTTGGGGATGAATCACCATCTAATAGGACTGTTTATAATTGGTTTGCTGAATTCCAGCGTGGACGTACTTTTGTTAGTGATGAATTCCGTGAAGGTCGTCCATCCACGTCTGTTGTTGCCACTAATGTTGATGCTGTGTGTGAAATGATTGAGCGAGACATATAACGTACCGCGAGATTCAGGCATCCTTAGGCATTGACATGAAAGCAATACATACGATTTTGCGTGATCACTTGAGCGTACGGAAACTTTGCAGTCGTTGGATTCCACACAATTTGACCCAAGCTCAAAAACAGGCTCGTGTTAAATGGAGCAAAGAAATGCTCAAGAAATTCAACCGAGGTCGGTCAAATTTGGTCTACAACATTACTGGGGACAAAACATGGATCTATTCGTATGAGCCCGAAAGTAAACAATCCACTGTTTGGGTATTTCAAAATAAACTGAAACAAAAGTTGTTCGTTCACGCAGTGCTGCCAAGCAAATGATTGCTTGTTTCTTCGGTTATACCGGACATGTGACAACCATGGCTTTAGAGGATCGAAGGACTGTAAATACTGATTGGTATACAACAATTTGTTTGCCAGAAGTCATAAATGAATTGCGTAGAACAAACCGAAATTATCACATTATTCGTGATGATAACGCCAGCTGTTATACAGCACGTCAAATCGTTGATTTTTTATCCAGTAATAATATCGAATTGATGATTCATTGTCCGTATTCACCTAATGACTTCTTTTTGTTCCAAACATTAAAAATAAGATGCGTGGTGAGCGATTTGAGTCGCCTGAAGCAGCTGTTGAAACATTTCGTACACTGATTTCTGAGCCTTAGAGTGGAAAAAATGCTTCGAAAATTGGTCCGAGCGTATGCAAAAATGTGTCGATTTTAAAGGCGAATACTTCGAAATACAATAAAGCCATTTATCGAATTTTACATGTTTTTTTTTTCATATTGTTTGCAGAAACTTTTCCAGCAGCCTACGTACCTGTACGACCATGATATTCTCGCTATAACTCGCAAAATATTTCGAATATCGATCTAATATTTTAAGAGAACATTCTCGAGGAATACTATTATCGATTAAGATAACTTTTGAAAAATCGATTTTTTGACTATAAATGAGGTTTCCCCCTTAAACATTGCTGCAATATTGTAGCAATACTTCTAAGTCCACTAAAATAAAATATTTTGCAATATTACTGCAATATTTAGAGAAATATGGTAGACATATTATGCAATATTTCAATAATTAATCCAGTTTCATTAATTGCTAAAATATTAGTATGACATACACACGAAAAACTTATGATGATAAACAAATTAAAGGGCTAAAAAAGCACATCCGAAAGAGATTGGGAATCTATAGGAGACTCGCCAACTCGATTTGCATACACCTTCTCTTAGGACTCCTGAAAGTTTTCTTCTTACAAGAAACGCGTTCATCTTGTAGCGGGACTGCAACTTACCTGTTAAATTATAATATAACAGCATTAGTTTGCAATATTTTCAACAAAATATTAAAATTACAATATTTCACAATATTAAATAATACAGATTTAAGGGGGCTAATTTGGAGTCAGCACGGTAAGAAGTGCGCAATTTTTACTTATTTAATCATTAATAGTATAATGTGTATTAAAAGAAATTAGTTTGAACGTTACGACTATAGGTTTCAGCCATCTTCAGCAAATACATAATTAATATACTAACAGAAAATATCTTCTTTTTTATCTTTGAAAATATAAGATGTTATCCTTCTTTAAATATGATGTCAATCTTCTATCTAGTCAGAAAATGAGAAAAGCACGAACATTGCATAAAGAAGTTGCCTGTTTTCTTGGTTAATAAGTGATTGCATTCTAATAATGTTAAGTTAAGAGTTAAAATTACATAAAACTAACGTTGAAATTGTACAAAAAAAGTGCTCAATCTCCATATAACACTGCAATTAAGTATAATACAATATTGAAAAAAATTTGTATAAAACATGTTGTGATGAAACTTAGAAATCGTCAAAATGTATCGAATATTCTTAACTTTTTCATGTCTAAGAATGTAATAAACAAGATGTTTTTAAGACAGATATTGAAACAGCATAGAACGTTGTTGTCATTGTGTAAGTTAAATCTAAATGCCATTATATGTACATTTATCTGTGTCTTTTTAAAGATTGAGACCATTTATTTGCCGTTTTATATTTATAATTTCTGAAATCAATCGTTTGTTAAAATATCTTTCTTTATCCAGAATTTCTGTATTATCCCAATTTCGTAACTGCGATGCAAAGCGTATTCAGTGATAACAGAATAAGAAATAGATCCTTTACGTAAATTATTTTTACGTTCTGTTACTCTTGTAATTAATTTTCTTTTCGTTTGACTCACATAGGATGCATCACAATCCTTACAGTTTATTTTATAAACGACGTTTCTTTTTTGTTCTTTAGGCGTTTCAGATCTTTATAAATTTTTACAAATTTATTCAATTTATTTAAACTGAAAAAAGCCGTTCTAAGTACATCGCCATTAATTACATACATCCTTTCAGTATCTGTCTTGAAAATCTTGTTTATTACATTGTTAGACGTGAAACAGTTAAGAACATTGGATATATTTTGATTTCTAAGTTTCATCATAACGTGTTTTATACAAATCTTTTTTACTTACTAATATTGTATATTAATAATATATTGTATATTAATAATATTGTAATATTATACTTAATTGCAGTGTCATGGAGATTGAAGTAAGCATTTTCTTTGTACAATTTTTTTTATTTTTACGTAATTTTACTCTTAATTTAACATTATTAGAACGCAATCATTTGTTAACCAAGAAAACAGGCTTCTTTGTGCGATGTTTGTGCTTTTCCGACAAAATAGAATAACATTTTATATTTTCAAAGATAAGAAGATATTTTCTGCTAGTGTATTAATTATGTATTTGCTGAAGATGGTTAAAACCGATAGCCGAAACGTTCAAAATAAAAATTTCCTTTAATACACATTATACTACAATATTATATTAATAATTATAT
>NW_017304747.1:71061-74388 GCF_001594115.1 Trachymyrmex septentrionalis
ATATATATATATATATATATATATTGAAAATAGAACTCCTTATAATTGTAAAATAATACAGATATATGTATATATCTCTTTATTCTAAATTTTATTTTATAATATTGTTGCAATATTTTATTGCAAATCACAACCAATAGCAATATTGCTGCAATAACTCATGCTGTAAGAGTATATGTATTATATACATTGATTATAATAAGTGTATACATTTACTAAATTAACACTTTGACTGTGACAATGATACTTAAAATAACCATCACAAAACTATAAAGAATTTTTTAAAAATACAAAAAATAAAGTATTACGTTATATTTAATAAAACATGATTTTCCATAATTTATTATACTTACATATTCGCATTAATTCTTATAAATATATGCAACATGTTAGATTGATACTTTGAATGCAACATGTTAGGTTGATACTTTGAATAAGTTATAGCGTTTTCTCTTGGCTGCACTATCGCCCATCAGTGCAACACTCATTCGGTGTACCATGTTTCTGTGGCTATGGTGTAGTGCAAATTTGATACATAAAAATTTTGCTACACCGTCTCACAAGGACGGTGTAGAGCCAGTGTGACATTTAAAATTTGAAAATAAAAGTCAAGCGGAAACAGGATTTTAATACAATAATGAAGTAGTTCATGTAGTGGTGTACATCATGGTGTTCACCACTCCAGTGCAATGTAGCGTCTATAGGCAACTGGTGTGGTGCAAGGCTACACCCAGTGTATCCTAAGGGAAACCGCTATTAGATTGATACTTTGAATGGTAATGTATGTCGAGAATATGGCCTATCTGCACGGAATTGAAAGTTATTTTTTTTTAATGTAACCGTTACTAGTTACTGACTTTCAAAAGTAACTCCGTTACTGTTATCGTTACATGAAAAGTAACGATTATTTTTTCATTACTTTTTTTAAATATAGTTTTAATTTCCGAAAAAAAAAAGATTTTTTTTCATATTTTTTCGCGGATTTTCTCAATTCCTTTCTTGAGGGTAGAATAATTCATTGGAAAAATTTATATGTGTTTGTAGAACCTGCTATCGACTTCGCTTTTTTTCATGAAAAAAAAATTTTAATTTTTCTTATTTGAAAAATGTTTTTTTTAAATTATATCTTTTTTAATACGAAAGCAAGATTAGATTAAATACAAAATTTACTTCCGTAATATTAAAAAAAATATTAATAAAATTTATGTAAAATCTACAAAATACAAAAAATTAAAAAAAAGAAAGATTACAAAATGCTTAAAATGTAAACAATAAACTTCTTAAAATGTATAAAATTATCTAGATTTAGCTAGGAATTGGAATATTAGGTGTTCTAATAGGATAGGAATTAGATGATATAGAATTATTTGAATAATCTGAATCTGGATATATAAAATGGTTGGATAAAACAGGGCAAAGGAGTCGAGCACGATAATTCTTGTGCAAATCAATATGGTTAACAACTTTATTTGTAATTAACCCGCTTAGAAACCATATGAAACCATATGATGTTGTAATTACAAACAATTTTTTTTACAAACTAATTTATTTCAGTGAGCCACCTCCACCTATTCACGGAAACTATAATATAAAAACGAATTCTAACAATCTAAAATGTATTAAATGTATTATAATTCAAGATTGAATTATTTAAACCAATGAAGATCTAGCTTTAACCATAATAGGGATTTTAAATTTCTAGTATTGATGTGTTTCTCACACGTGTGGTCTAAAAAATAAAGATTCTTAATAAATATATCAAAATTATTAAAAGATAAATTTGTTAGAAGCAAGACGATTTATTGTAAAACAATAGAAGGTAGCTCACTAAAACAAGAATTCACCATATCGCACACTTAAATTCTATAGGTTTAGTCAAAAACTAGTCTTCGACCATTCAGCGAATCAGTGTCAATTTTGTTAAAATTAATGAAATAACTTTTTAAAACGTTCATTACAAAGAGAAAGAAAATAGAAGGAAAGAAAAAACTCTGATATTATTTATAGTCATCAGATGAACATCAAAACCAAAACTGAATTTTTAATAATTTAATCTTGATGTAAAGAAGAATGTACACTGATTAATTGGCAATAACAACGCTCCGATATTTATAGTCGATATTTATATACATATATCCGTCTACAATTGGAAAGTAGGTCTTGAGAAGCTTCTCCAATACCAATCCGCAGGTTGAGGCCACGTGTCTATCTCTCTTGATATGTAGCATCTCCAAAATCAATCTCTTCTGTACTGGGGTTCCTCATCCAAAATTGCAATGTTCTCCCAATCGAATTCGTGATCCTCTTCCAATCGGTGGTCACTTATGACTGAATGTACTCGTATGTTCGTGTTACACTGAATATGATTCCTGTGCTTAGCTATTTTCGTCTTCAGCTGTCTTCCTGTTTGTTCTACGTAGCTCGCATAGCAATCTTTGCAACAGATCTTGTACACCACATTATATTTCTTTTCATGCGGAAGGGGATCCTTATGTACCTTGATAAATTCACGCAACTTATTAACACTATAAAATGATATTCTAATATCCTCGCTGTTTAATCTATTAAATTTTTTGGAAAGCATCGAAACGTAAGGAACAGTAAACTATGAAGACCCCACGCATTTGATATTATCACTATTACTTCTTCTTTCTCTTAAAATTAATAATATTTTTTAATAGTTTATTAATACTATAAAAAATGAATTTTATCTACCAAACTGGCAATCGTATTCCTCTTTTGAGAAATCGGATGATAAGACACGAAATTCAAGTACCTCTTCAAAAACGTTAATTTATGGTACCAATCAAATTCGATTTCATTATTATTATTAATTAAAGTAACATCCAAAAAGTTTAACTTATCGTCACTGGGAGACAACGGAGATCTCATGGGAGTGTCATAGTTTTGCTTATATCCCTGCTAAAAATTCCAAGCATGTCCGTATATGAATTTGAACATACCTGGTCAAATGTGATTTTTTACACTGGAAATTCTGTTATATTAAAATTACATATGGAATTCCAGATATAATATATTCCATATCGACCCTTGTCTGCAAATTCCATTCTGTCCGAACCATATTTGGAATTCCAGATCATTCAAGTCGAATTTTTGCACGGAAATTCCATTATGTCCCAATTCTAGGATTATAATTTCCTAATACATATGGAATATATCTGGAATTCCATATGTAATTCCGATATAACAGGATTTTCAGTGCAAGAAACCACATTTGACCAGGTATGTTCAAATTCATATACGAACGTGCAAATTTTTAGCAGGGTACGCAACATACGAGAGTACGCGCGCGCGCGCGCGCACACG
>NW_017304747.1:74477-81152 GCF_001594115.1 Trachymyrmex septentrionalis
CACGCACGCACGCACGCACGCACGCACGCACGCACGCACGCACGCACGCACGCACGCACGCACGCACGCACGCACGCACGCACGCACGCACACACTATTTAATATTCAAGCATACATATATGCGTACGCCGATCTATTACACATAAAAGAAAACATCTTTATAGTTATCTTAGAGATATAGTAGAACACTTAGATTATGACTTCGGAGCTTCATATCTATTGACTCATTAATTTTCCGTGCTATGTCGTAAAATTTTCCACATTTATTAAGGTTTACATTCACGAGAAAAAAGAGAGAAGAACAATATATAAAGACACACTGTTATCACCCGACAATTAACAATGAAATACCATACAATAGAAATTGTGTCAAAGCAAGGCATGTATTAAAATACGGCTTCATCTTGACTTCAGTACACTGGGACGGAGAATTATCTATACATACCAGATAATTGGAGATCAAAAGTTCCCACATAGAATTCTTGCACAAATTTTCTAAAATAATTGTTGTCAAGTTGGCTCCAGTTATAAAAGATCTGGAAAGAATTATACGATGAACAAGATTATAAACACCGTATAAGAATAAGCAAGCATGATCAACTTTCTATACAATACTAGTACTGAAAATCTAATATATATGTAATGTAAACTGTAGGTTTGGTGAAAACGGTATATATCATTAAAATCAGATAAATTTTATGAAAACTTTAACTACCCTTAAATTCGTATACAAAATTTTTATGATAAATAATTGGACACATTTAATAAGTGTAACATAAATTAAAATATGCATATATATTTACATCTAATTTATATATTATATTTATTAAATATATCAGATAAAATTTTTGTATATACGTGTTTCAGGATAGTTGTGAAACCACATGTCAAAAGAATCTAATGTCAAAAGAAGATCTAATATATATCTAATTATTATAAGCGATATGGGCAGATATATCTGACAATATCAATAGATAGACGATTGAAAAATTTCGAACGAGAGAATTTTACGAACGAGCTCGCGGTTAATAAAGTTACGCGTAATTCAAATCAGTCGTTTATATTTTTTCGCGTGCTTTTATCGGTTCATATATAAAATATACTGTTCTTATGTCTGGAATATATATAAATTTTAATTCTTTAAAGGGATGCTGGAGTGCTCTGTTTTACCAACAAAATTTGATTAATTTTCCCCGGCTCGTTTCTCTTAATTGCACTTACGGATTGAAAAGTCCTTCTCTACAATTAAAGTATCGACAACACTGGCTGGCAGCTACAATTTAATACGAAAAACGAAAGAAAATTAAAAATTGTAGTTTTGTCACCGGCTCCTGCAGTCGACTCATCGCAGTATGTGCTACACACAGGGTGTTCCATTCATCACCGGTCGATTTGAATTTCGCGCTATTTTTAAAACGTCAAACCGATTAACCTCAAACTTCACATATGTCATCTAGACAGATGGGAAATTAATTATGGAAAAGTACACGGTGAAAGAACGCGTGCAAATTATTCAGGCGTATTACGAAAAATCACGATCTTTAGCGCTAACGATTCGCGAGCTTCGTAATCATTTCCCTCGAAATCATGTGCCAGCAAAAAGCACTGTGTAAAGTTTGGTCACTAGATTTGTTGAAACTGGTTCAGTTGGAGATCTGAAAAAGTCTCCGCGTCCCCGTACCGCTCGTTCAAATGAAAATGTTGCTGCTGTTGCTGAAAGTGTGAGAGAAACCCCGGGCATATCAATTCGACATCGTTCTCAGGAACTGAACATTTCGAGGACCAGTTTACAAAGAATTTTGAGAAAAGATCTTCATTTGCAAGCTTATAAGATTCAATTATGCCAAGAACTTTAACCATTGGACCATCTGACCGCGTGATTTCTCGAAGAGGTGATGTCAATTGGCCACCAAGATCATGCGATTTGACACCTTTAGACTTTTTTCTCTGGGGTCACGTCAAAGGGAAGGTTTATGCCGACAATTCCACAGCTGAAAGGCAACATTGAACGTGTCATTGGTGAAATTGATCCGAGTTTGTGCGAGAACGTCATGAAACATTTTGGGAAAAGATTGGTGGTCTGTCAAAAAAGTCGAGGCGGCCATTTGGAAGATATCATATTCCATTATTAATTCCCAAGTTTGTACCTTTAAATAAAAAAAAAATTATCAAGATTACTTCAACCGTTTGAGTTTTATTCAAAAAGTAGATCGACCGGTGATGAATGGGACACCCTGTATAAGAGTTTCAAATTTTACCCGTTTAAAATAAGGAGCCAGCAATCTATAAAAAAACCTTGAAGAATAATACTATGCCTGTAGAAATGAGCTAGGAGCTATAGTTTAAGAAAACAGAGTCGCCAAAAATTTCGTTCGTATGCTACGAATAAAATTAACATAAAGCCATGACATTGAGCACTATTTTAGTTCCTCAATATTGCGACAGTGGCGCTATCATCAAGTGTGCCTCGTTGGACTAGCAGAAACGATTAGAATTATCGTCCTACTCAGGCCCGTAACAAGCTTCTTACGTGCCCTGATCAAAATTTTTTCTCTTGAGAGGAAAAATAATAATAAAACAAATATGATATTAGTTATTTCAATTTTTATGTACAAATAATGTCTTTATAAACAAGAAATATACAATATTATTCCCATATATTATATTATTTTCGTAATAAACAAAAATAAATATCGGGCGAAGTAAGAGTCAAACACATTTCTTCCAAATACACAAAAATATATTATATATTACATTAAAATTGACAGAGATAAAAACTTATTACATAACGCAAAAAATTGGAATATAAATTAAGAAATGATCAAGGTTACAAGTTTCGGCTACCGGTTTGAGCCCTCTTCAGACATTAGTATAGAAAAAAAATGACAGAATAAAATAAAATAAAATCAATTGTCGCAAACGATCGTATATTCAGAATATTCACATTTCGGGTGAGTCTTGATCTCGAAACATAATTTCCGTATGATTGAACAGTCAAAAGTAATAAAAACGTCTTGGTAAAGTTCTAGTTAATAAGAAGGATAAATTAAAAAACAAAAAAACATACCACAAACAACTACGCATAAGTAAAATAATATAAAATACCGAAAATCTAACAAATATAATAAAAATTATTTCATAAAAAACTCACCAGAATTCATATCTAAGAAATTTAAATTAATATGTCCAAAAAGAAATAAAAAACTTATGAAATATGTACAGTAAGAAGGAGCGCAGATATGTAAGACAGACATTACGTGTCGATTCTTATGTACGTTCAGTAGTGCGGATCAACACAGACTGAGAGCGGGGACGGACTGTTCGTAACCGAAAGTCAAACTCTGTTTATGATGGGAATGTAAGCCTTGTGGAGGCCATCGGTATCAGTCTGTAAATTGAGACCGTTCTTTTGTTTCTTGATATTAATCATCTCTGAAACCAAACGTCTCCGATAGCAGGGTTCTTCATCTAAAATTGCGACTTCATCCCATTTAAATTCGTGATCGAGTTGTCTCCTATGCTCAGTTATGACAGATCGAGCAGGAGTATTGTATCTAATGTGATTGCGATGTTCATCAATCCTGGTCTTTAATTTTCTGCCTGTCTGTCCCACGTACGACGCGTCACAATCTTTGCATGAAATCTTGTAGACCACATTGTTCTTAGATGTATGTGGACAAATATCTTTATGTACCTTGATGTATTTTTTCAATTTATTAGGACTACGGAAAGATACCCTGATGTCGTTTTTATTGAAACGATTGAACTTTTCTGCATGGAGAGGAATGAACGGCACCGTAAGCCAAGAAACAGATTCCCTCGCTTCGACCTTGTCAGTCAAACCGCTCTGTGTTATGTGTCTATTTTTAATCAAATTTTTTATTCGTAGGTTGATTGTGTCAAATATGAAGGATAATGGGTAGTCATTGTCTAATAAAATGTTGATAATAAATGTCAAGTTCTGTGTGTAAAATCTAACGTCTGATAGTAAAAAAGTTCTGTCAACCAGCGAAAAAATCGTCCCTCTCTTCTGTGCAATGGGGTGGTTAGAATAGAAATTCAAAAACCTCCCTGAAAAGGTCGGCTTACGGTACCAATCAAAACCAAACCCGTTTCCAATAATAGATATAGTAACATCCAGGAAACTGATTTCATCTCCCCCAAATTCTGAAGTAAATTGTAAACGTGGATGGAATGAGTTGAATTGTTCTAGTATTAAGTCAATTTTTGAGGGAGCAACCGCAGTACAAATATCATCCACATATCTAAAATAAAATGCCACATCCAAGTTCAACGACATCAAGGAAACCGTCTCAAGTCTCCTCATCACCAAGTCCGCTATTACAGGCGATAAGGGAGAGCCCATGGGAGTGCCGAAACTTAGTTTATAAAAAATGTTGTTAAAAGAAAAAAATGTGGAATAAACTAAGTTTCGGCACTCCCATGGGCTCTCCCTTATCGCCTGTAATAGCGGACTTGGTGATGAGGAGACTTGAGACGGTTTCCTTGATGTCGTTGAACTTGGATGTGGCATTTTATTTTAGATATGTGGATGATATTTGTACTGCGGTTGCTCCCTCAAAAATTGACTTAATACTAGAACAATTCAACTCATTCCATCCACGTTTACAATTTACTTCAGAATTTGGGGGAGATGAAATCAGTTTCCTGGATGTTACTATATCTATTATTGGAAACGGGTTTGGTTTTGATTGGTACCGTAAGCCGACCTTTTCAGGGAGGTTTTTGAATTTCTATTCTAACCACCCCATTGCACAGAAGAGAGGGACGATTTTTTCGCTGGTTGACAGAACTTTTTTACTATCAGACGTTAGATTTTACACACAGAACTTGACATTTATTATCAACATTTTATTAGACAATGACTACCCATTATCCTTCATATTTGACACAATCAACCTACGAATAAAAAATTTGATTAAAAATAGACACATAACACAGAGCGGTTTGACTGACAAGGTCGAAGCGAGGGAATCTGTTTCTTGGCTTACGGTGCCGTTCATTCCTCTCCATGCAGAAAAGTTCAATCGTTTCAATAAAAACGACATCAGGGTATCTTTCCGTAGTCCTAATAAATTGAAAAAATACATCAAGGTACATAAAGATATTTGTCCACATACATCTAAGAACAATGTGGTCTACAAGATTTCATGCAAAGATTGTGACGCGTCGTACGTGGGACAGACAGGCAGAAAATTAAAGACCAGGATTGATGAACATCGCAATCACATTAGATACAATACTCCTGCTCGATCTGTCATAACTGAGCATAGGAGACAACTCGATCACGAATTTAAATGGGATGAAGTCGCAATTTTAGATGAAGAACCCTGCTATCGGAGACGTTTGGTTTCAGAGATGATTAATATCAAGAAACAAAAGAACGGTCTCAATTTACAGACTGATACCGATGGCCTCCACAAGGCTTACATTCCCATCATAAACAGAGTTTGACTTTCGGTTACGAACAGTCCGTCCCCGCTCTCAGTCTGTGTTGATCCGCACTACTGAACGTACATAAGAATCGACACGTAATGTCTGTCTTACATATCTGCGCTCCTTCTTACTGTACATATTTCATAAGTTTTTTATTTCTTTTTGGACATATTAATTTAAATTTCTTAGATATGAATTCTGGTGAGTTTTTTATGAAATAATTTTTATTATATTTGTTAGATTTTCGGTATTTTATATTATTTTACTTATGCGTAGTTGTTTGTGGTATGTTTTTTTGTTTTTTAATTTATCCTTCTTATTAACTAGAACTTTACCAAGACGTTTTTATTACTTTTGACTGTTCAATCATACGGAAATTATGTTTCGAGATCAAGACTCACCCGAAATGTGAATATTCTGAATATACGATCGTTTGCGACAATTGATTTTATTTTATTTTATTCTGTCATTTTTTTTCTATACTAATGTCTGAAGAGGGCTCAAACCGGTAGCCGAAACTTGTAACCTTGATCATTTCTTAATTTATATTCCAATTTTTTGCGTTATGTAATAAGTTTTTATCTCTGTCAATTTTAATGTAATATATAATATATTTTTGTGTATTTGGAAGAAATGTGTTTGATTCTTACTTCGCCCGATATTTATTTTTGTTTATTATGTTTAGAAAGAGTCCTTTATTTTGTTATTTAATTATATTATTTTCGGTTGATCTTCGACTCCGTTTGGATGCCGAAGCATTGAGCAGCAATTTCACTCGTAGCATACAAATGAAATTTTTGTAGACTCTTCCCTAGACCGTTCTTTTATACTAAAGCTCTTAGCTCATTTCTACAAGCATAGTATTATTCTTTGATCCGTAGATCGCATAGCTTAACAACAGATAATACCTGTGTGTCTTTGGGGCGTGGCTTTCCTAATCCAGCACCGTATTTCGTCGATAGTTTTGTTCTTCCAAATAACTGTTCTCCCAATCCTATGATTTCCATACTCCCTAACTCCTTTCCGTCACAGTCCCTTCGTCTCTGTCCACGGTCAGGGACGGTTGGTTCCTGAACTTGTCTTCGTGTGACATTCCTAACAATGTTCAATGTTTCCTACAACTGGGTGAAGACTTTGCGCTCCCCTTTGATAACAAGAACAAGATTATTTTCAACTGCATCAAGGGTATTGAAAGTGGCACATTGAGGATGCCCTTGG
>NW_017304747.1:82494-99309 GCF_001594115.1 Trachymyrmex septentrionalis
TCTACCCGCTCCGTTATCACCGAGCATAGACTTCTTCATAATCATGATTTTCAATGGGACGATGTTCAGATCCTGGATGAAGAACCTTCTTACAGAAAGCGGCTAATCTCTGAAATGTTGCATATTAAAAAACAAAAAAATAGTCTGAATCTACAAACTGACACCGAAAGTCTCCACAAAGCGTATATACCGATCATAAACAAAGTATGACTTTCGATTTTGTCGGCCCGTCTCCTCTCCTCTCTCAGTGCGTTGTGTTCCGTTTAAGCGAGCGGTCACGTCGTGAGCGACGCCGACATGTCCGGCTCTGGCATGTGCAATATTGCCGGAGTGTTACGGCTTACACATGGTTCACCTTTGCATGTGCGGGGGATCATTTTGATTTGTTCGGGTTTGCTGGTGCGTTTGCAATTTTATCATGATAGCGGCGTTTTTAATTGTCAAGGTCTGTTCTTTCTTATAAGTCATTTTTCGGTCTTATCTAGCGATCTGGCTTGGATAATGGACACCTTGATTGCTCAATCGTATTTTTGAGATCCATCTGAATTTTACTTCTTTACGTTTAATGTTAATTGCGACATGAATTGTTTTTTACCTATTTTTTACTTATCGTCTATTTTTTCGCGCTTTATATCTGAAGAGGGCTCAATCTCGTAGCCGAAACTTGTTATATATATATATTTTTATACATTTTTATACATTTACACATTTATATGCGCCGTTCCGTATCTGTCCATGTATCGTCGCCTAATAATTTTAATTAATTAAAGGTTTTTTTTTTAACCTACTGACTTTTCTTTCGACGTTTATTTGTTTGTTTATTTACGTTTACATTTAAGAGTCTTTACATCGTTATTAATTATTCTTTGAGGTTCTGTAGGGCGCCAGCTACTTATTTCAAACGTACAGAGTTTAAAATTGTTATATGCAGCACATTTTTTACTTGGCTCGGATGTCAAAGTGTCAAACGGCATTTAGTAAGAAGCGCCATTTCTCTCATCGCCCGCGCGCAAATATAGAAATAGATTGAAATAGATCATTATGTAAACTAGCAATATATTATCAGCTGGAAATGCCATAATAATAACACACTTTTCTATATACAATATAAAAAAATATATATTAAAATAGAATATGTCTGAAAAATTAATTATATACTTTCAATTTTATTGAATGTATATTAAGTCAGTAGTTCAACATCTTACTGTGACCGATACGGCGCTGATTTCAATGTTTAGTAAAATAGAATTGTTGCTTAGAAAAGGAGTCGTCCTTGCTGCATCAGTGATAATGGCAAACTGGAATTGATAGAACACATTCTTGAATTGAGAACGAATTATCGAAACAGAAGTACGACAAAGTGAGACAGGGAAAAAACAAAAAAGGATAGAAGCTCCGATTGTAATCGGTGAGGCTCCGCACGCCGAGCTGGGCTCGAGCGAAACAGCGAGTCTATCCTTCTGTCTTTCTCTCTATGGTCGCTTGTTTCTAGCGACCGAAAATGCTTTCTCGGTAATTTCGGCCACTCAACGTATATAAATTAGAGGAGATTATAGATAATGTATAAGTTTTAATAAATTTTTAGTAATAAATCATGGTAATTTTTCATAGTAGGACAACTTATATCTTTTATTTTCTTCGAGAAAAAAATTTATAAAATTACATCGAGTTGTTTTTACATGTGGAAAATATATTCTTATAAACACTTCCATTTGATGAAAATATTGAAATGTTTCGTCGTTAACGAAAAAGAGTGTTTTTTTCATGAAAACATCTCAATTGCACGAATGTATAATATTTTTGAATAGAATTATATGTTTCGGATCCAACAGAATTCAAACATTCTGAACATATGTTCGTACATTTAGCAATACTTGATATCATATATTTAGCTATATTGAATAAAATATTTAATTCAGTGTTGTTTAAAGGAATGCCATTGTTGTAATCCAAAACATGCATTACAAATGTTTGTGTACATTCTTCTATACCTCTAATATCTTTCATCACTTTTGGTTTATTAAAAAAATCAACAATTTTAGCCCATCATTATTTTCATAAGAAGAAGAAGTAGTGATTTTAAGTATTGCGATATTACGATAAGCTTCAGATTTTGTTTAAATTGCAAGGCGATAGAAATCGGATGCTTTACTCTTATACAAGAAAATAAATTTTCAATGCAATCTTGCGTGAAACGTGCAGTCAATACGGATCGATATTTACGGTTATTAATGAGGTATTGTATCAATTCAATTATTGACGTTGTGGTAATCATAATGCCACACTGAACAGGTTTAAACTTTGAGACTTTACCAATTTTAATATTTCGGAAGAGATCAATGCAGTTAAGGAAAGCAATATTATCGTTACATTTTTTTATTATCATTCGCTGTCTTTCCTAAGGCAACTGAATGTTTTCGTGATGTTATTAAAGTAAACCATTTGATAAACTATTTCTATAAACGTCACTGTCGTGTTAAATTCTGTTTTTCTATTTTCTGTAGCATAAAAAAACATTGCGCTACTGACATCTCAACTCTACAAATTTTTTGCTTTGTTCACTTTCATTTTGTTGAATGTACTACACACTATGTCACTTTTTTAAATTTTCGGTATTAATTTAAATTGCAGATTTTCTTGAATTTCTACTATTTTTTGCAAATGTTGAAATTCAACGACAGGCGATAAATTATATGTCTGTACGAATTCCGTATAGGTAACTGTATGATCTTATTATTTAATAAAAAGATTTTAAATTTTTCAGCAAATGCGGTGTATCTGTAATAAAAAACAAACTTCGCGTATTATCTACAGGATGAACTACAGAATTATGAATTTGGGATCTGTTATATACGATACCACAAAATACTTTCCACATTCTTAAATTCAATGGACTCATATCACAAGTTATATATATAGACCAACAGCTTCTGTTTTTTTAATAATGATTTCTACGATAGGTTTCAGTATAGCTCCATCTACACTACTAGGAATAAAATGATAGGTAACGGGTAGTTTCCATCATGTAAAAATATCTCCAAACATGAATACTAACGCATGAGAAGCATCCTTTATCTCACCTATATTAATATCAGAAAATAATGTATTGAAATTAAATGTAAATACTGTGTCAAATACTGTCACTTAATGTCATTTATCTTTTGCAGAAGCGAAAATAATATATACATCATCTACTATACTGTATATCACCTATATTCAGAATGTGCATTTAAAAAATATGTCAGTGTGCTTTTAGTTTATTCTTTGATCATTTTCTTGATTTACATCTAATAAACAATAGATAGAATGACAAAAATATACACTAATATCTTTAGAAATGCGCTTTTGAATACGATCCTGCATGTATAACAAGGTTGAGTAAGATATTGTACATTTTTTTTAAATTAATATATAAGTTAATACGGGTATCGCGCTATATTTACAACTACTTCGATTCGAGAATTTTTAGACATATAACTGCATGTTAGTGAATCAAAATTAATTAACAAATTATAACAAAGGTAATTAAATATTTGTTAACCAATGATCCAAATTAAATAATTTTAGAATACTAAATATTATAATAAGAATTATATTTGTAGAAGAAAAAATATTGTTTTTTTAACCATTTGATGAAAAATTTAATCTATGGTTAAGCTAAATGTACTCTATAATCGTTTTTAATAATAAAATAATTATTTTACATTAATAAAGTTTCATTGACATGAAATATAAATGCTATTCAACTTTCGATTTATGATCGAAGTCTTGGATCTCCATTGTAAGTAGAGGAATACTTGTATATACGGTTTGATGATTTCAAATTACCACATTTATCGGGGAAAGTCGAGAGACCAATTTGTGACATTGTACTTTGATCGACTTGTTTTTCTTCGATAATATTCATTTCATCAAGAGTTAGCAGTCTTTTTCTCGATCATTAATAAAGAGTGATACTTCTTCATTTAATAAGTCGAACATTTGTTCAGAAATGCCAGGTTGAAAGTCCATTACTTTTAGTCTTCTTCTAAGTGTACGTTCAGAAGGTAAAGGAAATCCCTGTCGTAATATTTCTTTGTAACCGCTACTGCCGCAAGATAATTTCAATCTAACAGCTTTTTTTAAAGTATCACTACATTTGTTACATCGTTTAGATGGCCAACTGTCACATCGTTCAGATGGCCAACACAGAATTTCGATTTGATCGTCATTTAGTATTTTTTTAATGCTGTTGAGAAGATCCATTTGTCCTCTTGATTTTATTTTTCTACGCAGACGTTTCAACATTCTGTTTGACTTATCTAATTTTGCAATTATCTTGCTCGCCTTCAATTTTGTGTATCTTTCTTTTGATTTTGTTTCTCTAGCTTCTAATAGAGTTCTTTTTTCTGCCTCTTTCAACATTTTCTTCATGTTCACTATTTAATGACACAGGTATAGTTTCCTTAGCATTGGATGTAGACATTATTGGATTTGCAATTTCTTGTTCTTCATTTAGATTGTTCGTTGTTAATTCCGTAATATTACTACTTGTTGATGTTATTTCTTCTATATCCTGTTCTAAATTAACTAACAACTCTATATTTAATGTAGTATTAACATCAACCTAAAATGGACAAGCAATACTATTATTAAATTATACATATATTAGTGACATATAAACTGTAAAAAATATGTCCGTTTTCACCAATGTAGATTAACTTTGATCTCAATTTAAATTACTCTTCTTTTTCCAAGAATTACTCTTCTTTAGAAAAAGATGAAGAGTAAGTTGTACCAAGTTTGCACTAAATCATTATTTTTGTATAACAGTTACTTTTTCCTCTTTTACAGATTCGAAAATTCAGGATTAAAGTATACGCATAAAAAAAGTTACAATAATTGTTATACAAAAATTACGATTTAATCGGTAATACAGACGGCTTTAGGGTCCTCTTAAAGACGGTCACTCCTACATAAATTTTCGACTATCAATGGGGCCCCGGGATAATTGAAGAATGATGACTTTATTGACAATTATATAATAAAAATTTGCGATTATTAACATAGATAATTTGATAATACGTTATTAAATTCATGATTTTTTTATTATATAAATGCTGTATAAATAAGTGCGCATACTTTTAATGTTATAATATTTTATATATTACTAAAAAATTACAATTTTTTTTCTGCTGTTATCATCTCTGTTGATAATCAAACTCGGATGATAACATTTAAAATCACAGTTTTTAATAAAAATCAAATATTAAGTTTTAAACATATATACAGCTAGTCACAAAAAGGTTGCAACACTGTTTCTTCAATAGTTTTTTTTTAAAGTTTCAGAACGCAGCTTGCTCTCCGAGTGATTAGTTCTTACTCATTGATCTATAAATAAGAACCAATCGCTCGGTGAGCAAGTTGCATTACGAAATCCATCGAAGCAAAAGTGTTGCAACCTTACTGTGACCGGTTGTACGTGTCTACGAAACCAATAAATCATGAAATTAGTACCGTTTATCAGTTTGTTACTCTTACCCAGCAAACGCTAAATATTTTTGAAATATTCATAAAATGTTCCTAAAAAATCCCCAAAAAACATTCCAATACTCAAAAATATTCCAAATATTACGGTATATGTAAAAGAAACATTCAAATATTGATTAAAAATTTCACTTGCATGTCGTTACATATTCCGAGAAAGTTCCATATATGTGTATTGTATACAAAATATTAATTTTTCCTGAAATTCCAGGTCTGTAAATCAGTTTTTAAACAAAATTTTGCTTCGAAAAATACATTTAATGTGTTTTTACCTTGGAGCCCAATTTTGGAGGCTCACTTCACAGACGAAGTGTTGCACTCCTTATATTCTCTCCCAGGTGATTCTTGTTTACAAATAAATGCTCTTCGCCACGGTCCTCTGTGTGTACTGCTCGCTCATTTGCAATTTTTGTGAAATATACAAGAAATATTTACACATTATTCTGAACATTTCATATGTCATATTCTGTGATGATTCTTTAACTATTCCGAAATCGGTCATTGATAATATGAATCAAATTTTCTGTGAATATTTAGCGTTAGCTGGATAATTACGTAAATTTTAAGGGGATGCTGGAGCGACAGCCGAATTTGATCAATGTCGATAAAACAGATTTTTAATTCCAAATAAAATATTACATGAAAAAAACGTTACATAAATATATTAATTAAAACATTACGTACATTAAGCAAAATTATTAAGTAAAATGTTGTGTACATTACTTGCTTTGCTATATTCTATATATCATTTGAATGTGAGGTTATGTATACTTAAATCGTACTTCTTAAACCATTTCTCTTGTGAGCTTCAGAATCATAATTTGAAGGTCTCATGATACTCTTATAAATTATTCAAATACAGAAAAGTACTTTTTGTTTGGATATATGCTTGCGTTCAATTATATGTGAAGAAAGAATCTACATGATTATAGAAAACTGTAATTTATAATTTTTTTGTCGATTTTCATACCGGTTTAGACTTTTCCGAAGGTATTTTCATTTTTTGTTTTATTCTGGAGAAGAATTTTTTATTTTATGTAAGGAAAATATGATATTATTTGAGAAATACGAAATAACGCTCGTTGATAATTCTAGCATTCTTTTAACAGATGTGCAAACTCCATAAGATCCGACTGTCTTTAATAGTATCTCGTTGGTGTTTTAAGGAAGTTTTAAATTTTTTCGATTATATTTTAGGAAACAGTTTGTTCAACTGTTTGTTTTTAAATTTCCGATAAAATCTCAAAGTCTGGCTAGAACGTTTGGGACTACCCTGTATATATTATTAGTTTTTGAGCTTTATTTCTCTGTTAGAAAATAGAATACTAACATCTTTATTTATATTTACCGCAAAATTTGCACATTTAATTCTATTAGTGTCTAGAAAAAAAGTAACGAAAATAGTAATAATTTGTTAATTTTTCAGTAACGAGTTACTTATTCAAATCAGTAACGAGTAACGGTAACCGGTTACTTTTATGAAATTTCCAATTCTGATACATGATTAATACGTATGCATATACGTACATAAACAGTTTCTTATTTTATAAATTTTATAAGTCGTATAAAGGTCCGGTGGACCAAAATGTTTTCCAAAGAAACTTGGTAGTGGAAAATCCTAAACAACAGGATATTCTTCAAGAATCTGGTCGATATTTTCAAAATACTAAGCACAGAAGATTTAAGGGAGATGTCTTAGGATATTGTACACCCGTGAGTAATTATTTAATTATTAGTTATTGTAACATTATCAGCTATACAGGTTGTCCTGAATTTAAGTGGTCAAACTTCGGGAATATGTTGATGTAGGGGATTGATAAACTAACAATAAGAAAAAAAGTCCTTTATAGACTTGTAGTATGACTTATATATGCTCGTTTTTTGCTTTGTTTTGAAAAAAATCGCAAAAAAAGATAAAACATAATTTTTGTACTTACTTATCACTTACACTTAAGATAACCCTATACCGTTAACGATATGTCAGTATTAACAAATACTGATAATATTACTGATCGTGTGTGGTTAATTTTGATGGGTTAATGTAGAATACTGATGATGATCTGGATTTTGATTCTCAAGTATCCGTATCGCTTTATTAGGATCTATATCATAATACAATAGATAATATAAGTAAAACTATGAAATATATTGTCAATAATATTGATTGTGTAAGGTTGTAAAAATACCAAAAATATTGATACATGTCAGTATTACGGATTTAATATTATTGATTAGTTATTATTGACTGTGTAAGATTATTATTATTATTATTATTAGGCGTTAGGAACTCGAAAGCTCATTGCCGCAAATACCAAATCCCGCCACTGTTCCCGTCCCTGAGCAAGATCCCTCCATTTGTGACCCTCGTACCCTATTTCGTTAAGGTCCATTCTAATATTATCTTCCCATCTACGTCTTGGTCTACCCAATGGTCTTTTCCCATCCGGTTTACCAATTAGTATTTTATATGCAATTCGATTCTCATCCATACGCGCCGCGTGACCTGCCCATCTTAATTGACGCGATTTTATGACATTAATAATATCCGGACTATTATATAATTGATGTAATTCTGCGTTGTGTAATTTTCTCCATTCGCCCGTTTCCTCATCGCGTTTTGCCCCGATGATTTTTCGAAGTACTTTATTTTCGAAAGCCCTAAATCTTTTCTCGTCTTGTAATGTAAGTGACCACGCTTCGCTGCCATAAAGGACTACCGGTAAAATAATCGTTCTGTAAATTCTAATTTTTAAGCGCCTAGACAATATCCGCGAACCGAGTAGTTTCTTAACCGAATAGAAGCACGCATTCCCCAAATTAATTCTTCTCTTGAGCTCTTCTCTTATTTCATTAGTTTGGTTTAAAATCGATCCTAAATACTTAAAATTGCTAACCCGTTCAAAAATTTTATCACAGACGACCAGGTTTCCGTTATTATGAATATTCTGGATTCTATCAGTGACCATATATTTAGTTTTTTCAACGTTTATTTGCAGCCCCAGTTCTTTCGTTTTATCTAATAGAATTTTAGTGTTATTTATTAGTGTTTCTTTATTATCCCCCAACAAAGCAATATCGTCCGCATATGTTAATATTTGTGTTGTACCGTTTAACTGCAAACCATCATTACTCTTCTGCATTTCTTTAATAGCATATTCCAATACTAGATTAAACAGAAGAGGTGACAATGCATCCCCCTGCTTTAATCCGCTATGAATATTAAAAGTTTTCGACATTTGATTACCTATTCTTACTCTACCTCTGGTATCTTTTAAACAAACTTGGACTAAGTTAGCCAATTTTTTGGGTATCCCCCACCGAGTTAAAATTTCCGAGTTACATTCTCTCCCGTTTTATCGAATCATACGCTTTTTTGAAATCAATGTAAAGTTGATGTACCGGTTGGTCGAATTCCCATTTTTTCTCCAAGATTTGCCGAATAGTAAAGATTTGGTCCGCAGTCGATCTATTTCTCCTAAAGCCGCATTGATGATCTCCAATTATCTCATCTGCATATGGTACAAGCCTCATTAATAAAATATTCGACAGAATTTTATAGCATGTAGGTAAAAGTGAGATACCCCGGTAATTATTACAACTCATTTTGTCCCCCTTTTTGAAAATCGGGATTATAATTGAATCTTTCCATTGTTCCGGCAATGCTTCTTTATTCCATATTAAGATAATTAATTTCTGAATTTCTTCTCTATCAATCTACTTCCCCCCCTATTTAATCAGTTCCGCCGGAATCAAGTCATTACCCGGTGCTTTGTGATTTTTTAATTTTTTAATCGCGCTTTCTACTTCTGAAATTGTCGGTTCGTTAATCCTAGGTTCAGCCGTGTGATACTCAAAATTCTCTATTTCCCGGTCGTTTTCAGATTCGACATTCAATAACCGATCAAAATAATTTTTCCATGTGTTTAAAACTGCCGTTGTATCCGTAACTAAATTATCGTTCTCATCTTTCACCATTTCCGTCCTAGCTTGGAATCCCTTTCTAAAATTATTTATCCCCATGTACGTGCCTCGTACGTTACTGCTTTTACAATTTTCATCTATTTCTTCAATTTTACGTTTTAAGTATTGACGCTTCTTAATTTTAAACATATTATGAGCCTCTTGCCTAATCTTAAGAAACTGATCCCGAGTTTCCTTCGTATTTTGAGCCAACCACGTGATGCGCGCTTCGTTTCGTACTTTAACAATTTTTACGCATTCTTCGTCAAACCACGGCTTGTTTTTGTTCCTTTTACAAAAACCAACCGTGGCCTCCGCCGATTTTACTATCGCGTCTCGTACGTTTTCCCAGTGTTTATCAACCGTGTTATCATCCGATTCATCTATTTCCTTTGAAGCCGCGAGTCTATTCGTTACTTCGACCGCGTATTTTATTCCGTTTTCTCCCTCGATCAAACCTTGTACATTTAGACGTTTAGTTCCAAACAACTGCCCGTTAGTTTTGTTTAGCGAAAGACGTTCCCTGATTTTGGCAATTACAAAGAGGTGATCCGAGTCGCAATCCGCCCCCCTATAAGACCTGACATCGAGTACGTTCGTGTGACGCCGTTTATCTGCAAGAACGTGATCAATTTGGTTACGCGTGCCTCCATCCGGGGAAATCCAAGTTTGTTTATGGATATTTTTGTGTTTAAAATACGTGCTTTTGACGATAAGATTTTTGCCGGTCGCAAAGTTAATTACCCTCACTCCGTTATCGTTACTTTCCTCGTGCAAACTTTCGAGCCCGATCGTTGGTCTAAAAATGTCCTCTTTACCGATTTTCGCGTTAAAATCTCCCACGACTATTTTCATGTAATCGTTCGGTAATTGATCCACGAGGTGTTCGAGTTCTTCGTAGAACCCGTCTTTAATTTCGCCATCTTTATCTTCCGTCGGCGCGTGTACGTTGATTATCGCGATCTTGTACCATCGGCCCTGCACAACGAGCAATCCTAATCTTTCGTTTATAAATTTAATGTCTTTTACCGCGGATAAGATTTTCCTATTAATCATAAAACCGATGCCAAGACTATGGATCTCCGACCTTCCATAGTGAAGCGTGTACGAACCCGCATTAAGCGAACCTTCCCGGGCCCATCTTGTTTCTTGCAACGCGACGACTTCTACCCTGTACTTTTCGACCTCCCCGACCATCGATTGAAATGTCCTAGATCTGTAAAGACTTCGGATGTTCCACGTACCCACTTTGATATCTCTCCCGTTTTTTGACTTTATGCGACATGAGTTCCCCGAGGTAGTCCCCACCCGGAGATTCGAACGGGGGACTAGTTTACCTCCGGAACATTTTACCCCAGAAAAATCCATGACGAGTTTTGGTTGTTTCTAGATAAAGTCGTTTCACGGTGTGAGCCTATCAAACCCACGCCCAACCCCCAAACAGGAGGACCATTCCAATCGGCTATCCGCGACTGCTTATTCAATTTATTCGCAGCTAGCCTCTATCCTCAACCGAGATAGCGAGGCTTTTCCTCTATCCGCAACCCGAGGACGCGCTGTGTCGTGGTGATTGGGACCCACCAACCCCGGGGATCACTACTGCAACTAGTTTTCCTTGCCCGAGACTAGCGGTTGTTATGCTAACACAGGACTGTGTAAGATTACTTTTATTTATAAATTGTCACTTGTTTAGTTCAGATTATTCAAAATGTTGATCTCTTGCAGCAATGCACGTATTGCATCTTGCACGAACAGTTCGTGTTGCCAATCAAACACTGATCTGGTCAATGTAATGATTGCTGATCCGGAGTTTTTCTGGAAATCGGCCTATACTCGTACTGCCTCTGAAGCATTATCGTTGAAGTCGTACGCGAAAATAATATTCCGTTTTGAAAACAATAATACATATTTCGAAAATTATGTTTTTTCTTTTTTATAATTTTCTCTAAAACGAAGTAAAAATAAACATATTTTTAAAGGACTTTTTTCTTTATTTATCGATTCTCTACACGCTCCCGAAGTTTGAACATTTAAATTTGGGACACTTTATATATAAAATTATAAGAATAGAATGCATACGTTGTGATTTACGAAACTTATCAAATATTATCCCAGATAACCAAGCGTGATTGTACCAACTAATGCATTGCATATGTTATATATTTGCTACATATTTACTAACATCAAAATTGGATACATTATAACAACATTACTTCTTATATACGTAATCGACATTTCTAGAGCAAACTATGAGCAATAGTGGTACATTATGTTGTTACAATATGTTAGCAATAAATAATTAATCATTTCATCTTGAGCATCGGGATGAAAACATTATGGCAACAGAACATATATAATGATTTCCATCGGTTGTTCAAATATGTCTTCAAGCTATGAAGTTTTTCAATTGCAACTCATTGCTAACAAAATGCTGACAGTATAAAATGTCACACGTTTTCGAGTTGTTGTCGAGGATATTCACGCTGACATGTTGCCATCAATTTGCAAGAATTCGAATTCTATTGAGTTCAACGCGACAGACATAATGCAGTCTTACTTTGTCATGAGTTTGTTGAAATTGGTTGCAACATGTCAGCAAATGCACTCCATTTGGCTATCTGGCTATTGTTACATATATTTCTTTTGAAAATTTATGAATAAAAATATCTATGACAAAATCATAAATATTTATGTTTATATTCTGATATTGAAAGGTCATTTTCGTAGATTGCCTGTTTCGAATCGATTGTAGATAATTCTAGTCTAATATTGTACATTTGATCAATTTTGTGAGTAACTGTATTTACATTCAATATATAATTAAATTTTATAGTGGAACAAAAATGGTTTTGAGATTTCAAAAACATTTCATGGCAAGTTTACAATAGTATCTCCTGTATGGTTAGCTTTTTCTTTTGGTAACACTTCAACCTATCAGTTATCCACCCATTCTGTCCAGACTAAATGGATAAAGGAAATGAGAGCCAATAACAAAGTTAATCATATCGTAAAGCGTAAGTTGAAAATAATTCAGAGTATAATTATGATCCTTTATTGCTGTTATTATTTTCAGTTATACCTAGAGTGTTATTTGAACACTGGTCAGTTGACGACATTATTAAGATATACATTAATACGGAGAGTCAAACTCAATTAATAGTATCTCTCTTAGATGCTGCCAAGGTATTTAATATATTAATAATTTTTTTTACATAATACGGGGAAAGGCTGAATAGTTTTGTCTCCATGTTAATACAATAGTAATAGATGGGTGTATTAATGAAACAAATGAAAATTTTACTATTTTTTAAAACAATTTTCAAGGATCATTTTTTCTAGCTTTTCGAACTTGTCTATTGCAGTCATAGGTCTACCTGATCGTGATTTATCAGTCAAATTTTCTTTTCTTATTTCTTTAAATTTTAACATCCAACATCCTACAGTTTTTATATTGACATCTTAATCTTCATAAACCTCCATAATCTTCCAATCTTCAATGAATTTCAATATGTACAACATACTCAGCTAATGTTAAACATTAATCAAAAATTCAATTTGCATTCCTAATGTGCCGAATATTCCGTAACAATAAAGAAATTGTCATTGAATATTGTATAAATACTTCTTGTATATTATGAAAATTGCGAATGAGCGAGCAGTATACATCTCCGCCGACAAAGAGCAACAGACAGTATTTCCTCGTAAACAAGAATCACCTGGAAAAAAGGGGTCGGAGGAAAAGTTCTGTGATATTTTTAACTCAAAATTGCATATACAATATCTTTATTAAAAATGACTAGAATAAAAAAAAAGGTTTAAAAGTTTGGAATCTCTACTTTCGAATGGTTATTATATTTTTTGAAGTTATATGTGTTTATAATTTTTGTATATAGAAAATGAGCTGAAAAAAATGAAAAATTTTCTTTGCACTTTGTAAGTCTGTAGCTTGTCCAAAACAAATTTGAATAAATTTTCAACTATCTACCGTGAAAGCCTAGCTTAAAGCTTTTCCTACAAAATTATTTTTTAAAAGTGTTCCTATGATTTTTTGTCCCTGAGTTACTCGCGGATTAAGTATTAAAACTGAAAACATTACTCTATCGAGTGATATAATTACTAATTTAAAAAATAGAATATATATAAATTTGAACTAAAAATATGACATTACTTTTTTTTTAACTATTGCGCAATAATTATAAAAACAGTGTAATGTCATTTTTAGCTTAAATTCATATATAATTTAATCAATAAAAGAAGTCTATCCTAATCAAAGCTGGATTTTTAATGCTTAATTCCATGTGAATTATATTTATATGTATATATAATATATACTATATGTTATGACCGTAGTTTTGACTGACGGCAAAACTTCATCGCGTTTTATTACAAGCGTTACTTAATAATCTCTTAAGGGCATTCTACAATGCGTAGCAAACCGTTGTCAGTTGAAACATTGTTGCGATAATCAATTAGAAGTGTTAAGGGGATGCTGGAGTGTCCTGTTTTTCCATTAATTATTAAAGACTCTTTTCTCTTAATTATGTTTATGGATTGAAAAGTCCTCCTCCACAATTAAAGTATCGACAACAACGTAATTTGCCAGCTACAATTGAATATGAAAAACGGAAGAAAATTGAAAACTTACAGTTTTGTTATCGGTTTCTGTAGTCAACACGTCACAATATGTGCTGCATATAAGAGTTTCAGACCCTGCACGTTCATAAAAAATAGCTGGCGAATTGCAGAAAACCTGAAAGAATAATCCTATGCTTTTAGAAACGAGGTAGGGGTATAAGAGAAAAGAGTCATCGAAAATTTCGTTGTGTATATTACGAGTGAAATTGACGTGAATCCATGAAACCGAGCAGTATTTTAGTTCCGCGATATTCTGACAGCGATGCTGTCATGAAAAGTGCGTCGTTGAATCATAGAAATGATCTGAATTATCGATCTATTCAAGCCCATATCAAAAAACGTTCTTACATGCCCTGATCAAAGTTTTTTCTTTTGAGAGAACAAATAATAATAAAATAAATATGATATTAGTTATTTCAATTTTGTTGAAATAATTTCTTCATAAACAAAAAACTTACCATATTATTTACATATGAATACAAATAAAAATAATTATTTTAATTGCATTGTTCTGTCTTTTACATATTATACATTATTTAGTAAATTATTGATGCATATATATAATATATATATATATATTCATATATGTATATATATATATATATATATAAAATAGATACACATCACACGCGCGCGCATGTGTGTATGTATATATGTATGTATGTGTGTGTATATATGTATATACAGGTGTACAAGTATGAAATGCGGATTTGAGAAAACAGATGGCGCATCAATGCAATGTGTGGTATAAAGATTTGACTGTTATGCCATTTTGAAGTGCCATCAACAAGTGTCAGACGCGCACGAGTGATAAATTGAAAAAGTGTTTGCATAGTGTTGTGTTGCTGTGTTCGATATGTCGAAATTTATACCAAACAAAGAGCATTCGCGAACAGCATTAATTTTTTGTTTTCATTTGAAGAAAACTGCTGCTGAATCATACCGATTACTTCGAGAAGCTTATGGTGAACATGCTCCATCGCAAGATACGTGTGAACGATGGTGTCGGCGTTTTAAAAGTGGTGACTTCGATGTTGCAGACAAGGAACACGGAAAACCGCCAAAAAGATACGAAGATGTGGAATTGCAAGCATTGTTGGACGAAGATGATTCACAAACACAAAAACAACTCGCAGAGCAATTGAGCGTTAGTCAACAAGCTATTTTCAATCGCCGAGAGATGGGAAAGATTCAGAAGACCGGAAGATGGGTACCGCATGAGTTGGACGGCAGGCAGATGGAGAGGCCAAAAACACATGTGAAATTTTGCTTGCACGATACAAAAGGAAGTCGTTTTTGCATCGTATCGTTAGTGGGGATGAAAAGTGGATTTATTTTGAGAATCCCAAGCGCAAAAAATCATGGGTAGACCCAGGCGTACCATCCACATCGACCGCAAGACCGAATCGCTTTGGCAGAAAGACGATGCTCTGTGTTTGGTGGGACCAGAAGGGTGTGGTCTATTATGAGCTGTTAAAACCTCGTGAAACGGTTAATGCTGGACGCTACCAACAACAATTGATCGATTTGAACCGTTTGCTGCTTGAAAAAAGACTAGAATACCAAAAGAGACAACACAAAGTCATTTTTCTTCATGACAATGCTCCATCACATACGACAAAACCGGTTCGCGACACGTTGGAAGCACTCAGCTGGGAAGTTCAACCCCATGCGGCTTACTCACCAGACTTGGCTCCTTCGGATTATCACTTGTTTGCATCGATGGGTCACGCACTTGCTGAGCAGCGCTTTAGTTCGTACGAAGATGTGAAAAAATGGCTCGATGAATGGTTCGCGGCAAAGGGGGAAGATTTTTACTGGCGTGGTATCCACAAATTGCCCGAAAGATGGGAAAAATGTGTAACTAGCAATGGAGAATACTTTGAATAAAGCTCTTTTTATCATTCTTCCGAATTTAACATGTTTTTTTTTGAAAAAAAATCCGCATTTGATATTTGTACACTTGGTATAATATATGTCTAAACTTTCCAAATAACTTTATTTACTGAATTATTTACATATATATATATATATCAATACTCGGAACGCGATGTATGTTTCGGTTGATCTTTTGCTCAGATGTCGGAACAACAAGCGGCAATCTTGTAGCAGACGTAGCATATAAATGAAATTTTCGAATATATTTATTGCTCTTATACTGAAACTCATAACTCGTTTCTGCAAGCATGTATTGCTCCTTGAGGTTTTCTGTAAATCGTCAGCTACATATTTTAAACATGCAAGATCTTGAAATTATTGATCTGAAATTATACAGCACATTTTTTACTCGAATGTCGAATTGTAGACTTAAGAAGTAAGTAAGAAGCGCCATTCCTCTTATCGATCGTACGCAAACGAAGTACCGCTATTCAACCATAGAAATGAATTGAATCATTGTGTAAACTAGCAATATACTATATTATCAGCTGGAAACGCCATAATATATTTTTGTATTATATATAGAAATATATATCAAGATTGTTGTTTAGAGAAGGAGTTGTATATTATCGCATCAATGATGTCAAATCAGAATCGATAAAATTCACATTCTTGAATTGCAGAACGAATTATCGAAATGGAAGTACAACAGAGTGAGATAGAGAAAAAACAAAAAGGATGGAAGCTCCGATTGTAATCGGTGAGGCTCCGCACGCCGAGCTGGGCTGTCTCGCTCTCGCTCGCTCTCTCTCTCTC
>NW_017304747.1:99493-108968 GCF_001594115.1 Trachymyrmex septentrionalis
TCCTTCCTCCCCCTTACTCCCCCTCCCTTCTCTCCCTCCCCCTTATCTCTTCTCCCCTCCCTCCCCTCTCCCTCCTTCCCCCTCTCTTCCTCCTCCCCCTCTCTCTCTATGATCGTTTGTTTCTAGCGATTGAAAATGCTTTCTCGGCAATTTCAGCCACTCACAACGTGTATAAATAAGTTTTAATAAATTATACTAATCGTATATTCCTTCAATTTATGTATAATATTGTAGCAAAAATAATTTCAAAATACGATAATTTACGAGAGATTTCCATGATTTTCCATGAACGTTATACACCACGTTCATAGAAGTGGTTTTTAAGACCTCGGCGTGGTCTCACGCGTAGGGTGCGAGATCAGAATGGTAGAGATCCCACGATTACTTCTTCTTCTTTCATAATTTTTTTCTTTAAATAAGTGACATTGTTAATAAACATATTACAGGCCAAATATATTTTTATTTAATTATTGGAATTATATTATATGTGTGTATTTCTAAAAGTTTTAAACCGACAATTGTAGCAAAAATAATTTGACGTAGTATGCGTCGAATAAATAGAAAATCAGTATTTTTATATGTAAATGAAATCTGTTTACTTTTGGAAAAAATCCGAAAAGAAATTATGTTTTTGTAATAATGTTACGTTTGGTCTCGATCAGTACCTTCTGTGAAATGTTTCTTTTATAACTATCATCCGAATGTATGAAAATTCTGATAATTAATCAAATCGCAAAAGTGCGATGATTAATATAATTACAAGAATAATGTTAATATAATTTTATAATTCACAAATTAAAAAGCCTTTATATGTTGTGTAATATACGAATAATTTTTTATTTATCTATTGAAGATTCGGTATTCTTCCTACAGTTGTTGAAGTACATGTTGTTAAATTTTCCGATGCTCGGAAATAGTTGCATATTTTGGGCTGACTTTTGAAGCATCACCTTCTTTTTCCCCGCCGCCTATTATCGCTCAACGCTTGACGGTTCAGCTGCCGCACCGAATCGAGCGCGGACGTGTATCTCAGAAGCGTCGCACTACAAGAAATATGCTGTGACTGTACCTTCCAGCAAATTATCGATCCTTTATTTTCCTTCCTACATATTGGGTACTAAACTTAATTTCCGCTGTTTTTTTGCTTAAAAAATTCATTTATCTTGCTATCAAAAGCAAAAAATACATCAATCAAAGTATTTGCCCTAGCTATACATTTTTCCCATCTTTGTGGCAATAAATGGATTCCGCGATGATAGAACGGTCTTTTGAAGCAATCCATTCATTGAACCATTCATTTTTGCACATCTTCGTAATTTCTGAAGTGTGTATCCATCAAGCCGTGCTGCATCGATCGGAACAAGTAATAGTCTGAAGGAGCTAAGTCTAGTGAATACGCTGGATGCTGGAGAACTTCTCACTCGAGCTGCATCAGTGGTTCCTTGACGTCTTTTGCAACGTCGTTTTGGTCGAGCGTTGTCATGTAAAAGCATAATTTTGCATCGTTTGTTGGCTACTGCTGGCCTTTTTTCCAACAATGCTTTATTCAGACGGTTCAATTGTAATTGATATCAATCTCCTGATACTTTCATTCGGTTTGAGCTCATAGTGACGCCTTGCACATCCCACCAAATGCAGAGCATCGCTTTGTGGTCATGGATATTTCGCTTTAGTATAGATGTTGGCCAGGGTCCACCCATGACTTTTTACGATTATTAAAATAGATCCACTTTTCATCGCCAGTCACAATGCGCTACAAGAAACTCTTTTTTTTCTGTCTGGAAAACAGAGACATAGAGCGTTTAAGCAATTGGAAATGGCATTTTCAGTTAAAAAATGGCACTGTTCGCTTAAATCAAGTAGTAATAATAGTATAAGCGCTCAATGTTACGCGTTGCTTCATTCTATTTTAGTTATGTAATAAACAAAAAAAAAGATATAGAATGGAGTTTACAACGTGAGCGCCCAAAGTGGACCTTATGTCTTTAAGCGTCATACGCTCCTAAACGTCGAGTGGCATTTGGACTAAATGCGGGGCGAAAGGTGAAGGGAATAGCGGAAGGCGGAACCAAGTCGAAAATCGGCCGAGAAGTACAAATCTTGCCGAGCCCTGGCTTAAACGAATCTTTTCGCATTGAATTTGACAAATGTCTAACGTCTAAAATGTAGTCAGTTTCAGATGTCAAAGTAAATTATATTTATTAGCGTCATCTAAATGTAAACCGCGGAAACTAAGTTTAATATCTAATAATTACAATTTTTTTATATTAAATCAAACTTTTTATTAAAATATATGTATATATTATATATGAATATATATATATATATATATACATTTTACAATATAATTGATAATAATTATAATACAATACAATAATTATAATAAGCAATAACTTTCGATATTAGGGAATTTTTGCAATATCGTTTATCCAGATATGATGAACACTAAGGATATTAATCAAGTAACTTTTTCTCTAGAGCAAAAACGTGAAAAGTGAAAAATTTTATGTGTGTATGCATGTACATATATACACATACATACAAAAAATTTTCACTTTTCACATTTTCGCCGTAAGGAAAAAGATACATAATCGATACTATAGCCACGTTATCTTCTTCTTAGCGACTATTTAAGAAAAGGATAACGTGACTTTAGCGTTCACCGTATCTGGATCCACGTTATTGAAAAATTTCTATTATCTTTGCAGCTTTATTATTGATGCGTCTTTTAAGTACATTTTCCAGGTTTATTCTACTAAAAAATAATACAAACTGATGATCAAATATATGATGCCGTAAAGTAAAACTCTATATTAAAATAATAAAATGGAAAATCTTAATCGGACTCTCACTACTTAAAATAATAACAATACCAATTTATAAGGCTGGTAAGAGTCGACACAGGACGAGGTGTGTAATTGTAATATGGAATGATAATTTAACTCTAATATATTAACTCCGTGATGTCTTCTTTATTCAACATGCCTTCTTTATTCACATGTTGAATAAAAAAGACATCACGGAGTTATTGGAGTTAAGTCATCATTCCACATTAATTTACGCATCTCGTCCTGTGTCGACTCTTATTAGCCTTAAATTGGTATTGTTATTATTCTATATTAAAAGATATTATATTCTGTGGCACATAAGCGTGGTCAGTAGCTCTTTGAAAGAAAACCGAATGTATCATAAAAATAATAAAGTAATATTTTAAAAGTACATTACATTCAGTAAAATGTGTTTACTTATTAATATGAAATTCAATTACCATTATTACGAAAATAACAATTGTGTACGAAGAAAAATATTTTCATGATAATTTGCTGGAAGGTATAATCGCAGCATGTTTCTTATCTACTGTGACGCTCCTGCACGTCCACGCGCGATCCAGCGGTTCGGCCGTCGAGCATTGAGCGATTGTGAGGATAAAGTAGGCAGTACTTCAGAAATTGGCTCGAAATGTGCAACTAATTCCGAGCACATTGAAGTACACATATAATTTTCATAATTTTATAAAAATATATTTGGAGTAATGTTTATTTATTTAAAAAAAAATTATGAAAAAAAAGGAAAAAGCAGGATTGAATGTAAGATTTTCAACATTCTAATCTCATCGCACCTAACGCTCGAGATCACAGTGAATTCTTGCGGATCACCTCTATGAACATAAAGAATGAAAAATCGTAAACTATATCGCAACTATCACGTTTTGAAATCATTTTTGCTATTATACGTTAATGAGAAAGGTATATAATTAATATAATTTAATTAAAGGAAAATGAAAAAATTTTAAATTACAAACATGGTTGCCAATTCTCCGTTTTTTTTGCCAGAGATTTCGGTTTTTTTGGATTAATATTCGATACTCCAGCAAATGTGAAAAGTTTGCAAAAATTGGATATTTTCATATCTGCTGGAGTATCAAATATTATATTAGTCCAAGAAACCAAAGTCCCTGGCAAAAAAAAACGGAGAACTGGCGTGTGATTTAAAATTCTTTTATTTTCCTTCGTCTCAATAGAACGAGACAGAGGAAAAACAAAAAGGAATAGAAGCTCCGATTGTAATCGGTGAGCCTCCGCGCGGACACACCGAGCTGGGCTCGTTTAGCAAAACAGCGAGTTTGTCCCTCAGAGTCTGTCCTTTTCTCAGTGGTCGCTTGTTTCTAGCGATCGAAAATACTTTCTCGGCGATCTCGGCCGCTTGGCGTGTATCATAAGAGGGAAAGAGACAGTTATTGTTAGTCGGCTCCGTCCTGAAAACAGAGCGAACGTGCCACTTCATCCACAAAGGTATATGCTACTATTCCACCATCCAACAAAACCGCCTTGAGAAGGGCGATGGAAAAACCCAGCAGTGCCTGCAGTGCTTTTCTGCAGGAATGAGCAGTTTCGCTGCGACACGTCTCGAGTCCTGAGTTCTCGAGACGCCCACGGGGAGGCCCACTCATTTGCATTTCGTCCCCAGACGCACGCTCTGATCCTGTAATAAGAGTGTTAATACATTTTCCTAAACTGCTCAATGATGCATGTGTTTACCGTGACGAAATACGGATTCGCTCTGTCAGGGATACTTCTGTGATGAGTGTTTGAAATGCTTTGGCGTTTGATACTAGAAATTGTATCGCCTCAGGCAATTTCTACTTGTTATGAAGAACTATAATATATCTCGCAAAGCAATTCTTTGCGCCTTGAATTCTGGGCACTCTAAGATGAAGTGCCAGACTGTGTCCTCTTTAGCTCTACATTTGCATGAACTGTTTTTAGTTAGCCCTAACTCTGAAAGTTTTGCATGGAAGTTACCATGCCCAGTTAGAATCTGCGTGGACCAGTAGTTGGGCTGAACGCATTCAGCCTGAAGCCTTTCTTGTATGCTACTGAAGAAGGTAAACGTAACCCGACCCTTTGTCGAGGTTCCATCTAGTTTGCCACATCCTTATTATTTCTCGCCTTATTACTTTACGTCTTCCGTATTTTTTCCGATTACGGTTCCATTTATCTCTGCATTCTTGCCCTTTCTTACCTCATATAGGGCTCTACGCTTATCTAGAAGTAGGTATGGGAGTTTGTCCTGCTACCACGCAGAGTGACTTCCATAACACTGTGCGGTATACGCTTGTATGTGCTTGTATGAGCACTTCGTGTTGCACAGTCCTAAGAACAGGTCGGTCCACCCTGTAGCCGCATATATAACACTCCTCGGTAGATTGTAGAAAGCGTTCTGCATTTAAGACTCCATTGGGATTTTGCCAGTTTACCAAATTTATTGAAGAGTGACCCTACTTTATTCTTTAAATACTTACAATGTATTTCGACTCGCATACCTCTATTCAAGTGAACATCAAGGTACCTAACCGAGTCTTTGAATTTGATTTTTGACTCACCTATCCTAAGTGGGTGGTCTACTTTTAAAGTCCTCTTCTATTCCTATTCTTTGGCCTTCTATCTTGGCGTGCTCTTTCCTGTCTATCGACTTGGGCCCTCCTTAACTCCTCGCTTCTGAGCAAGATTGCTTCAGTCTTTTGCTCGGAGATTTGAAATTTGGCTGATTTATACTATTCAACGATTTGATTCTACTAGTACCTGACTTTCAGTTTCTGTCTCCCTTCGGGAGTTACCGCTTACCTATATAATAAGATCTGCGTATGCTACGAAGCGATCTTTAGCCTGTACCTCTAGTATCCTTAGCAGTTTATCGAACATTAAGTTTCAGCAAATCGGCCCAAGCACCGAACCCTGCGGGCATCTTGTTGCCCACTTTGATACTTTTGTGTCATCTATTGAAATTACTTGCCTTTTCAGGATATACATACAACTAAAATAAATCAAAGCTAATGAGAATCAAACGCAGATGATCAGACGTAACATCTTAAAAAAAATAATCAAATTACGAATCCTCTGATAAAAATGATATCTTTCTTACTTTGTACATTTCAATTCACTTTGAAGTTCTGTTTAGCAATATAGATAATTCGAAAAGCTCACAAATACAAAAAGATTGTCACTCACAAATTGCCAGAGATAAAGTAATGTAAAATTTTAGTAGATAGAGAGCCAAGAAGCTTTGATACATAATTGATCACAAAATTATACAGGGTCCGGCAAAATGATCTCCCACATTTTAATCTTTAATAAAAACGCCATTGTAAATGCTATTTAGATTTTATTTTTATTAACTGAAAATGCTATGCCATTTGTTTTTATTGAGTTTTGAAAATTACAGAGTCCAAGTGGCGACCATTTTTTTCGATACACATTCGAAGCTGATTTCTAAAAGTTTCCATCACTCGAGCAACATTTTCAGGTGTTCGAACACTTCTGGGTCTACCAGTTGATTTTCTTTTTAAGGCTGAACCTGTAGCTCTAAAATTTGAAACCCACAACAGTATTGTTTTGCGATCTGGAACTGGAGCATGTCTACCAAGCGCGAAGTGAGTACGAAAAGTTCTTTGCGTCGTAATCACAGATTCGTTACTTTTCATAAATGTTTCGATAACGAAGGCACGATGCTGGCCCGTCCAATTCATGACGACAACTGAAATGACAAGGCGCGAGCTACCAACCGACTACGCTAAGCTCCCCCTCTCTTCAGTGGTTCGGGCACAGTGGCGGTGCAAAATGTGGGAGATCATTTTGCCGGACCCTGTATTTATACAAATCTATCTACTTAAATTTTACATCGCTTCATCTTTGGCAATTTGTGAGTAACACAATTTTTGGATATGTGTTTTTCATTATATATTTGTATTGCCTCATTAGCCTTGATTTAGTTATACGTTGTGACGTGCGTTTTTCGTCCGTCAACAAGGGTCGCACAATCCGACCGAAAAATGCAGCTTTGACGTCCTGAGTCTTTTCACGCTTTTAGAAGGCTTTTAGAACGCAACTGCGCATTGTCGTTTTTGTGTGTTTTACGTCCATTGCGTTCTATTTATGCGTCTCGCGTTGTTGTTTTCTTTTTCTCTTTTCGTGCGTTATCGTACTGCGAATTATAGAAACTGGCGACTCCCACGACCTTGTAAAGTTGACGCCGACTCACCGAACTGTGGAGGAAGAAAGAAGACGACCAGGGCTGAGAGTCAGGGAGTAACCGCTAAGGACGGATTGACCGGGGCGCACAACATCCTATCCCCCGGATATCACGGTGATATCGCTTCATATTTCGCCCTTTATCATAATGCGAGGCGATTCTTATCGCATCACGTTCCAGGCGCAAGGCGTAACAATGGTGAGGACCGCAGAAGAGGATGGCCACTCTGCGCCCCAGTGACGGCGAGAACCCTATAAAGGCGTCTTCCCTATAGAGGCGGCCAGAAGAGATCCTGCGACCCCTTGAATCGCATGACGCGACTCACGCGATTAGCGGATCCGCGGGGCTACGCGCCAATGAGGCGCGATAGGGCCCCCTCGTGGAGATAACGAACCCTGCGTGCCCGGGAGGATCAGCGCTCGGCACTTGTGCTGTGGTCAGCGTGGAGAGCGTGCGAAAGAAGGACCCACAAAAATATCGAGAGTGCGGAGAGACGAGGGCCTGCAGGAGGTTACGGTGAGGCGAGTGTCACATACTATAAATTCGCTGGTTTCCTAGTCCGGGAGGCGGTATTATCGCTGTTGAATACGTAATAGAGTACGCACGTGGCATTGCCGTGCACTAGATTTCTGCGAAGCTCGTGATAAAACGTGTCGCCTCCCGGGACGGTTAATCACATTTTCGGGAGAATTCTTTTCTGCGTCCGCCTAAGCCACAGCCTCGTCACTTACCGTCAAGTCTTGTCGCATATCGAATTATCGTATCTTATTGTATCGGAATTTTGTAGCGTAAAATTTGCGTGTATTCTGTCCTTTCTGACTTTCTGTAGAGCGGTTCGAAGCCCCGCGGATGAGCACGAGGTCACGCTGTGCTTGCGTTAAGATCGTTACCATATCCCATCGCCGTTATTGAGGTTAATTATTATTCGCGTAATTCGAGAAATATTCTTATGTGGCGTGAGCTCTTGCCACCGAGAGTTAACGTAATTGATGCGCATCGCGTAGAGCATATCGGGGCTTGTGCGAGACTCAAATAGTATTATATATTTTAATTGAATCTTATCGCCGCGATTTGTCAACAAACGAAAGTCGGAGACTACTTAAATATATTCTTTCTATTACTAATTCTGGTGTGATTTATTGCTGTCGCCATTCGCTTCTCCAAAAGTTCCTCTATCCTCGACCACGAACCGCCCCCTCTCCCATCTCTCAGCCCATTTCCGGGGCTGAGCTACCGTTACGAGTCTGTCGGCGTTCATAGCTCGTTAGAATATCATATAGAGAAAATATCGCGTAATTTTGAGAAAGAGTGGCACGCTCACTCGTTCCTGGCGCCCAACTGTTGTTTCGAAATGTTGCCCTTAAGAGTGGCCGCGTGAAGACGCATTTCTGTCGCGTTTCCTTTGAAGTCACTCGCGGTCTGATTGTATGAGAAAATAGCTGCAAACGCGCGACGAAGTTGTGCCACGCTCGTGAGTGCAACGTATATTTTATAGATTTAAAATCCCCTATATAATAATTGTTTTTCTCAATATTAGAATATTGCATGTGTGTGTGTATCATAATGAATATCTATACAAATTAGAGTTAGAAGTAATTTATACTGAAGTATTCATGCAGATATTCCCTATGTTTATTTATACAAAATATTGCAATTAAATTTTATATGTACATATATGGGTAGACCAAGACGTAGATAGGAAGATAATATTAGAATGGACCTTAACGAAATGGGGTACGAGGGTCACAAATGGAGGGATCTTGCTCAGGGACGGGAACAGTGGCGGGATTTGGTATTTGCGGCAATGAGCTTTCGAGTTCCTAACGCCTAATAATAATAATAATAATGTACATATATACACATTATATTATGTATGTATATATACAATTTTAATATTGCATATTTAAACATAGGGAATGTATAAATATTGTAGTTTAGTATTAATAACTTCTATCTATAACGTGTGTATATTCACACATTATAGTATACATATGTATATGCAATATTGTATAATATTACTTACATGTGTATTATATTTAAGTAGACACACCACTAATATATGTATATTTTAACATGAGCACCATCTACATCTTTTTATTAAATGTAATAAAAAATGGAGTAGCTATGTATTATATATTATATGTGTAATATATTTATGTATAGCTAATACTTGTTACATTTTGATTTAAAATGATTGTACGAAAGGAAAAATGCTATTAGCCATGTGTCAATGTACACTATCAATAATGAAAATCTATAGTTCCGTATATTACATATTTGCAGTACTCTCTCGCAGTCTATATCGGTACACAATCATAGTATCACTTTTTTCTATGATCAATGTCATTTTAGGTCAAGATGTAACATGTATTGTATTATTGTCGATATATGGACACGTGTTGCATATATATGTATAAATGTGTATGTATATATATATATATATATA
>NW_017304747.1:109128-112450 GCF_001594115.1 Trachymyrmex septentrionalis
ATAATATGTCAATAAACACACATTATTAAAAATTACTCATGCTGGGATATTCATGCAGATATTCTCTATGTTCATTTTTATGCAATATTAGAATTTTATATTATAATATACGAGTATTATAATGTATATAATGATATACATAAAATTTTATTATAATACGTTGTATATAAAAAGACATTCATGAATACGAGTTACAATTACATTTTATGTATATTATAATGTATTATATATATAGACAACACAATGACACAAAAATTATTCTATTATTGCATATAGACATATTAGTGATAATGATATATGGTATGCAATATTAAAATTATATTTTGAATACATTAGTGTGTATATGTACATTATAATACATATAAAATATAATTATAATTTATATTCATTAATAATGTTTTTTTTATATGTTATAATAATGTTAGAATTATAAATGTTATGTTTGTGTGTGTCCGATGTGAATACACCATGTATGTACATAAAATTCTAATATTGCGTATAAATAGATAATATCTGAATGATTATCTCAACATGAGTAACCTTTATCTGTTTAAAGCGTGCGCGTATGTGTGTATGTTCACATAGCATAATATACATACACTTTTTATATTGGATATATAAGTCAACGTGTTAGTAATGTATATATACTATAAGTATCTATCTCTTTTTATTAGACAGAGCAAAAAGAGTTTCATGATGTATGTGCAATGTCGTATTCATTTATTATAATATATTATCGTAACCATAATGGCATTGGACGTAAAAAATAACTTCGACTTCGTATCGATAACTATTAATTAAAAATCTGTACTTTATATATATTATAGATTTTTAGTACTGGTGGTACGCGAGTAAGTCAATAAGTTCTTAGAAAATGTGTCAGAGGGCACTCGCAGTGTCATGTCACATTACTTTTTGACAAGTAGCATTTTTTAGCTGATTACTGTCAAATTTTGAGCGAAATTTATCGCGTGGTTTAATTTCTGTAAACGATTAAAGCGGACAACCTTTATATTTTTGCAAAATGGAAAAAAAACGAGTTTTGTACAGTGATTAAACATCTACATATGAAAGGTTTAACGCCAAAAAAAATCAAAGCCGAGTTGAATAATGTTCATAGCACATCTGCATCAGCGTTTGCGACTATATACAATTGGGTGAATGAATTTAAACATGGTCGTACATCCACATGTGATGCACCTCGTTCGGGACATCCAATTGAAGCTGCTACGTCAGAAATTATCGATAAAGTTCACGATATTGTTTTGACTGATCGACGAGTGAAAGTGCACGAGCTTGTTGAGGCAACAGGCATATCACATGGTACAGTGATTTCAATTTTGCACGAACAATTGGATATGAAAAAGCTATCGACAAGATGGGTGCCGCGTTTGTTCACTGTGGACCATAAACGCGACTGGGTGACTGTGTGAAGAAAGTGTTTTTCCATCAAAACAATGCACGGGTTCACACGTGGTACCGATGGCCAAATTCAATGAATTCCGTTACGAATTGCTTCCCCATCCAGCATATTCGCCAGATTTAGCCCCCTGCGACTATTTTCTGTTTCCAAACCTGAAGAAATGGTTCGGAGGAAAGAGATTCACCACCAGAGAGTAGCTTATCGCCGAAACAGATGCTTACTTTGAAGGGACAAATCATATTATTCGGACGGCTTGAAAAATTTGAGAATTGTTGGATCAAGTGTATCGAGCTGAAAGGAGACTATGTTGAGAAATAAAAATGAATCGATCAAAAAAAAATGTGTTTTACTATGTTTTTGTAAAAACTTATTGATTTGCCCTCGTATATATTGGAACGTGGCCTACATTGCATGTGTACGTAATACAACTGTATTTCTAAGACCAGATTCCATAAATATAAGATTAACTTCAATTCCGATTTATTTTTTTCTGAATTTTAAAATTGGAAAATTTTTCAAAATAAAATAAATCTTACATTTGTGGGACCGAGCCTAATACTATACATGTTTTCGTGCTAAGATGGTAATGTAGGAAACGGAATAAAATTATCGATAATTAATCGATCGAATTTCCTGTATGATCATATTAACTCAGAGGGTGTAAGTATCTTACACATTGGAAATAAAAACATGTAATCAACCTTGATTAAGTTCAGCCGTCGTTCCAACATCCCCTTAATGGTATTATTTATGTTTCTGATTGGTTGTCGCGATAAACGTTTCAACTGATAATGGTTGTTTGCAACGCATTGTAGAATGCCCTTTAGATGACGATTGTTTTACCTCGATACTCTGAAAATCGGAACATATGCATCGATTCGTCGCGGATTTCTCTAACTCAAGTTGGGCGCCAGGCACGAGTGAGCGTACCACTTTTCTGTATTTTTCTTAATTATTTCGGTAATTATTCTCAACGCCTCTCAATTGCAACGGATGATAGCCGACTGCTCAGACCCGAAATGGGCAGAGATGGTGAGTTTCGGAGTGGGAATAAATCGGAAAGCAAAACAGAGAAAATATTAGAATTACACATTAATTAATAATAAGAGAATAACAATTGTATATTTAACATCGTAGCTATACAGTAAACGAATGATCACATGGAGTACTCTATACACGATAATAAAACGGTTCCGTACTTCTGATGTAGTATGAGCTTGCTAAAATCGAAAACCGTTGATTTGCGTGACACAAAATAACACTAATGACGCGGATATACTATTATTATGAGAATCGTTACAAATTCGCCAAATTGTTGCAATTCATCAATCATACTAATAGCGAATTCGGTCACTTGCACTACACTAGATCAGTGCATACTAAAAGCTGCTTTGAAATTAGTAAGTTAAATGTAAAAGTATATAAATATTTTAAACAATTAACTATCTAGTAATGATATATTGTCACGTTATTTAACAAAATATATGTGTATCATTTCATTGTTGATTATATTGTATCACTGCATATTGAGATAGTTTATATAAAACAATTTTATATAAAATAGTTTATATAAAACATTTTTAATATGCACTGATCCAGTATGAGTAATCGAATTCACCATAATACTGTAGTACATTGAGACCTTTCTATGAAACTTTGTATAAATGATTTTCAAGACTTTATACGGAATTATCCGGTGATCCGACTGGTCCCGTCGACGCAGAGGGAAGGAAAGTTACGACTCGAAACTGCGGCGTAACAAAATGACGGTTTAACGTATAATTACACAAAAGACGAAACACGGCGACAAGATGTCGGCGAGTATTACGCGAAAATGCGATACACTAAACGTGGCGATCCGGGCGAACGGCACGCGGTAACAAGATCATTCGTTATAAA
>NW_017304747.1:112550-121620 GCF_001594115.1 Trachymyrmex septentrionalis
TACACTAAACATGGCGATCCGGGCGAACGGCACGCGGTAACAAGATCATTCGTTATAAACAGATCTATATTTGTAGATCTTTATACAGACCATAGCTTTTCGGCTCGAATTCAGCACGTGCGATTTATCCGATCTGGCAATGTTGGGAATCGGCGGCCTTACAATATTTTAATTCTTATCTCACCGCTAAATACTCCTCAATCCTTCCGATTACCGGTCAGTAACTCCACTTTCTTTTTCTCAATAAGGGTGTATGTAAATTTTATACATACGTCAATTCTTATAGGACTTCAGGGCCCTATTCTTGAAATTGTTGCGTATACGTATGTAGCAAGAATACTCGCAATGTTGTGTGTACGATGCAACAAATGGGTCGAATCATATACGTTTCACATTTGATTAAAAACGACAGTTTGAGACAAAGACAAAAATAGATGGATTTAAACGATATTATAATAAATGCACCGATTATGGATGCTGTAGAAAATGTGGAAATCCCAGAAAGAAGAGGACAATAAATATTATACTTGTCTCATTAATAATAAAACTTTATGACAACTATTTGTCAAGTAGATAAAAAATTTAAAAAATTTTTGTTACATTTGAATTTTCAGAAATTATATAATATGTTGCATTTCCAATTTTAGAAAATATGTATTTCTAAGAATGAGAAAAAATATATTAAAAATAACAAGTAATATTTTCCTACTAATTCTAACCTACACATTAAGCACAATAATACATCTTTTGTTGGCATAAAAATGGTCTCATATATATGTATTAATAAAAAATTTTTAATTAATAAAAATATTTTTGTGTATACATACTGTTCGGAAAAAATGAGGTTTGACACAGATTATTTCACTTAATATACTTTTAATACAATAACTCTATCACTTAACCTATCGATTACTGTGCGCTACGTGTGCAGTCGGCGACGACTCTCTTACGACTACCAACTTACATACGCTTAGTCGACCGTTTCGGCAACTCATGTCGATCACGTGATATTCATGTGCTACACGAGAGGTGACTTATTCTACGCGCAACTCATTGTTTCGTTTTCCTTTACTATGAATATAGTCAAATGTATATTATATTTCAACACGCCTCCTTACATTTGTACTATATTCTTTACTTATTTTCTTTATTATTACATACAACATTTAAGTTAGATCTAAATTTTTCAAATTTCTCCTTACTGAGGGCTTTAGTAAAAATATCCGCAACATTTTCATTCGAATCTATTTTTTGAACATCAATCAATTTTTCTTTTACACTTTCATGTACAAAATGATACTGTATCTCAATGTGTTTAGAATTTTTCGTAAAATTACCATTATTAGCAATATTTATTGCCCCTGAATTATCTTCGTAAATTTTTATCGGTTCCTTTATCTCTATGTCGAATATTTTTACTAATTCTCTTATATACTTTATCTCGCTTACTACTTCTGATAATGCTACATACTCTGCATATGTCGAAGCTTTGGTTATACACTTTTGTTTTCTTGATTTCCAATCAATTACATTTCCAAATAATTTTATTACGTATCCGGACGTAGATTTTCGATCAATATTGTCGCCTGCCCAATCAGCATCAACATAACAATTTATAATATCGCAATTTACATTTTTCTTATAATATAAAACTAAATCTTTCGTTAAATACAGATATTTCAAAATTCGCAAGGCATATTTCCAATGCGTTTCATTATAATCATTTTGATATCTACTAAGATAATTGACGCTGTAACTTATATCTGGTCTCGTACTTGAACCAATGTATAGCAAAGCACCTATTAAATTTCTATATTTTATGTTTGACTCGCAGCTTCCGGCCTTTTCAAGTTTTAAATTTGTCTCCATTGGAGTACTATACAATTTACTATTTTGAATTTTATACTTATCGGCTAGTAACTCTATATATTTCATTTGACTTAGAGTGAGTTCCTTTTTTCGATAATTATAATCTATATTTACTCCAAGATACTCTTTGATCTCTCCTAATTCTTTCATTTTAAATCTATCCGTCAAGAGTTTCTTAATACTTAATATTTTTCCCTTGCTTTTGCTACAAATTAATAAATCATCTACGTAAATCAAAACATAAATTTCGTCATTCTCATTTCCTTTTTTATATAAACAGAGATCTGCATTACTTCTTTTAAATCCGACTTTTGTTATGCACTCATCAAAACACTCGTACCAGTCTCTAGGACTTTCTCTCAATCCATACAACGCTTTTGACAATTTGTATACTCTATTCGTTCCGTCTTCGTAACCTTTTGGTTGATGGACATATACCTCCGTTTTTACTTTTCCGTTTAAAAATGCAGTTTCTACATCCATTTGTTCAATTTTTAAACTATTTTTACAACAGTAAGAAAGTAAAATTTTTAACGTTTGATTTTTTGCTACTGGAGCGTATATGTCATCAACCACATCAGTTTGTTGGAAGCCCCTTACAACTAGCCTAGCTTTATATCTATCATCTAATTTTCTTGTATATACCCATTTAACGTCTAAAATCTTTTTTTCTTTTACTTTATTTACTAATTTCCAAGTTTCATTCCTATTTATACAATCTATTTCTTGATTCATGGCTATTTCCCAATTTTTACTGTCATCACTATTTATCGCCTCCTCAAATGTATAAGGCGTGTCTACCCGACAATAATTTACAAAAATATTATTCGAACTATTTTCAGGATATCTTATTGGACTTCTCCTATCACGTGTAGATCTGCGAGGAGTTTTTAAACTTACATTTTCTTTATCAGTTTTCACTTCATCGTCCTCGTCCGCACTTTCAAAAACGTTATCATTTAAATTGTTCTCGTGATCACTATCTACTCCTCTACTTGACTCGAGAGTCGAAACAGAAGGAACTAAATAATCGGGTTCACCTTCATTTAGGTTAATACACTTTATGTTTTTCTCAACAATATCAACGTGTCGCGTAACTATTATTCGGTTATTTATAAGTACTCTATAGCCAACATCACTATAGCCTAACAGAATTCCCATATCTGCTTTCTTATCCCATTTAGATAATCTTTTTTGTTCTGGTTTTCTAACAAAGACTTTACTCCCGTACAATTTTAAATGTCTAACGTTCGGTCTTTTCCTAAAAAATATTTCATACGGCGTTTTCTTTTCAATCGTGTTTGTTAAAGAGCGATTTTTTAAATAAGTCGCAGCACAAATTATTTCTGGCCAATATTTTTTGTGTACTTGTGCCTCATCTAGTAAGCAGCGCGCCATATCCATTATTGTCCTATTAAACCGTTCCGCAGTACCGTTTAATTCATGCACGTACACTGGACAATTATTTATAAAAATACCTTTATTTTTTGCATATTTGTAAAAACGATTATTCAAGTATTCTTTACCATTATCACATCTTATTTTCTTTACTCGCTTTTCAGTTAAATTTTCTACTTCATTTATATAATTTACCATACAGTCAAATACTTCGTCCTTGGACTTTATACAGTAAACTTTAGCTATCTTACTATAATCGTCAATAAAAGAAACGAAATATCTTTCACCGTTTGGACCAGCGGTTTTAAAGCTACCGCATACATCCGTATGTATAATTTCTAAAATATCGTTTGCCTTTAATCTATTATTTTGAAACGGTAAATTATGCATTTTATTTTCTATACAAGTTTTACACTTCATAAATCCGGTTTCAAGTTTATCCGGTATGCCCTCTAGCAATTGTTGTGAACATAATATATTTAAATAGCTAAAGTTTACATGACCTAAGATTCTATGCCATCTTTCCTTTTGAGTTATATTATTATTGTTATTATTTCGCTCGGCATTATGTACCCAAGTTTTATTACATTCTACTTTACTTTTCATTTTAAGTACTTGATTTTCTTTGTAAGCTACAGCAATAATTTTCCCTTTTTTGTCAATTATTTTTACAGTGTCTTCTTTAGCAACAATAGTATTCTTATCTATTAATTTTCCAAAACTTATCAAATTTGCATTCATTTCTTTAGCATAAAATACATTACTTATATTTACTTTATTACTTGTTCCAAAAGCATTAAAATAACTTACTACATTTCCGATTTTAGTTGCCTTAATATGTCTATTGTCGCCCAAATAAATGTTAACTGGTTTTTCAAGTGTAATCGATTTCTCAAAATACCTATCATCGTTCATGATGTGATCAGTACATCCGCTGTCGAGTAACCACTCTATTTCAGAATCACGTGTCCTATATGTCTCTCTGCTGTACTTCGTATGTGCCGTTGCTATCCAGGCGCTGGTTCCTGAGCTGTCCTGCCCGTGTGTAGCGCTGGTCTCAGGCTGCTGGCGGTAGTTCCCGCGCCCTCTGGTGAAGTTGCCTCTTATGCCTCTTCTGTTGCTGCGACCACGTGTTGAGCCTCGCCATGTTCCACCGCTTTGTGCTGTTTGGCTGCCATTTTGGCACTCTCTTGCGAAATGCCCGGTTTTGCCGCATTTATAACAATTTCCTTTCACTGTTACAAAAGCATTCGATCTTCTTTCTAGATGATCGTTTTGATTCTTCATTTCAGCCATTTTTATCTTACTTTTTACATAGTCTGCTGTCTGATCTTCAACCTTTAACGTATCAATTAAATCGCCAATATAACTATATGATTCTGGCAATGTGTTAAGCATATAATTTAGCTTTTCTTTCTCACTTATTTGAGCACCTGCGGCTTTCAACTCATTTACGGATTTTTCAAAATCATTGAAAAATGACGCCGTTTCACTATACTTATTCAGTCTCATTTTTTCCAGTCTGTTTCTGCACACAATTTGTAACGCTGTGGATTCTTTCAAATACAAGCAGTCTAATTTCCTCATTATTCCATAAGCTGTCGTTTCTTCGCATACAAACTCCAACTGCTTATTTGAAATGGAGCTATATATTATATTTATAGCTTTTAAATCATATTCATCCCATGTGGGTTCATCTGTAGCGGCCTTTTCTCTCGTTAGCACTGTATCACATTTTTTCATTTTCATAAACATTGTTATCCGTTTTTTCCACATAGCATAGTCCTCTCCATCAAACACCGGTATCAAAAACTCCTTTTTCTCCATTTTGTCTTGTTTTTCTTCTAGTTGTCCTTTTTCAGCATACACGAAATTTAATACACTCAAAAACTTTTTCGTAACTTCCGCAAACCTTCTCAGTATCTTGGCTTTCTTTATTTCTTCATTGGTTTTATCATCTTCTTGTTCAGACTCGCTCATTTATATATTTTTGAAAAATTAGCTTCACTCTCAGTCGATTTGTGTCCACGTGTTCGGATCGCTATGATTTTGTATGCGGTTCGTCGACATCGAAACCACGCTCTGCTACCATGTTCGGAAAAAATGAGGTTTGACACAGATTATTTCACTTAATATACTTTTAATACAATAACTCTATCACTTAACCTATCGATTACTGTGCGCTACGTGTGCAGTCGGCGACGACTCTCTTACGACTACCAACTTACATACGCTTAGTCGACCGTTTCGGCAACTCATGTCGATCACGTGATATTCATGTGCTACACGAGAGGTGACTTATTCTACGCGCAACTCATTGTTTCGTTTTCCTTTACTATGAATATAGTCAAATGTATATTACATTTCAACACATACATTTTTTCTTTAAGTTCTATCAATTAATATAAAAATATGAAGTACTATCTTTTTGTACATCGTATTTCTGAATGATATTTATAGAAAGTACATATATTTTTTGACGTTACCAAACGTAAATTAACGCAACCGAAAACGTATACGGTTCAATTACTATTTATTAATGTTCAAGAATACCATATTGGAATTTTACGGATTTTCATCATTTGAACTGTGCACACTCGTAACATGCGAAGAATAGACCCCCTGGATCTTTTCTTCTTACGAGAAGCAAGTCTATCTCGTGTCAAAACCATAAATAAAAATGGCAGATCTTGCTCGGTTTTTGCTGTCAATCTGCCGTCAAGTTATGTTAATAAACTCTGTTCGATTTCTCTGTCACCAATTTGCTGGCATAGCATGTTATCAGGCTTTGTAATAAATATTTTTGACAGTCGTTTGTTGACATTGTCTGATAGTACAAACTTTGTGTACAATTTATGGCTTTTCTGCAATTAGAAATTGATAGCAGACTGTTCAAAATCTGTCTCTTAAATTCAAATTTGGTTATCTAGGAGTATATACAAATTCACATTGAACTATTTAAGCATTAAAGGCCCAGCTTCAATCGTTATAAGCCTTTAATTCCTATTTCGTAATTAAGATAAAAAAAGCATTTATTTTTGATTGAATATGAATCTTCATGAATACTTGAAGTATTTTTTACGTGCAATTCACGTAAGTAAGTTTCCAATCGACAATCGACCTTAGCGCAATCGATATAGGCTTAGTAGAATTAGCAGCTTTGGATCAGCACTAGATCTACTTTCATTAAGATTTAAAATCTATATACAAAATATGTAAGCTGTATCATCATTGTCATCGTCATCTATAGCATCACTATTTTTCACGGGCTGGATCAAGTGCGTACTTTTAGGTCATCACATCTCTTTTTACTTTTAATATATCATATAAAAATTATAATTACAGATATTAAGATTTACTTTTAATATCTCACACACACACACACACACACACACACGCGCGCGCGCGCGCGCACACACACACACACACACACACACACACTAAAAATTTTATTAAATACGAAGCAGAATCATATATCTATACAATATATAAATGATATAGATTCATAAAGCAATAATTTAATGTAAAAACCGATCAATTTATTCGTACAATACAAAATTGTCAAAATCATAAAATTTAATATATCTCTTTTATCCCTGCAACGATACAACTGTTTTTTTATACACAGATGTGATGATTTTAACTCATTGAGTTAAAAATAAACAAAATAAAAATGATTCATGCCAAATTGAGATTGAAAGATTATTTTAAATTACAATCTGCTGATTTTAAACGGAGATGATATTCGAACTAAAATAACACAGGGGACAAAACTTTTTAGCCCACATTCATATATATTGTTATATATTCTCTATCCATTAGAATATGTATACATAAACATTTTGTATTTACAGACTTTTCACTTCGACGGATATGTCTTAGAAATATGGAATCAATTTATATTTGCAGGTGCAAATCTACCAATTGTTACATCTGTAGTCAAATTCATTGCACAAAAGTTAAAGAAACATAATTTAGATATTATATTAGCAATACCACCATCCAGAGGGTACTTGATACTTTTCGAAATGCATATAATATATATTACATAAATTTAATCTTTTTTATTCTTATTCGCATCTTCTTTTAGTGCACAAGTTGAATTATTTTCAAAGCAAGAGTTTGATGAATTAGCATCATATGTAAACGCCTTTTCGCTTATGACCTATGATTATTCGAGTATTCAAAGGCCAGGTCCAAATAGTCCTCTCGATTGGACCAGACAATGTGTTGAATTTTTAGCTCCAGAGAAAAACAATCTTAGACGATCTCAAATTTTATTAGGTATTAATTTCTATGGTTACAATTATACACCAGAGGGTGGCAAGGCAATTCTCGCCTCTGAATATTTGGATATATTAAAGTCATTTAAAGGAAAAATTCAATGGGATAACAACAGCAAAGAGCATTTCTTTGAATCGAAGTAATATTTTATTATTGTAACCTATCTGTTCTTTCTATTTCTCTTTTTCGTTCTTTCTGTCTCTCAACTCTTTTCCTTTATTTATACCTGTGCTTTTGTCCTCTCTTTTTTCTTCTTCCTATTTGTTCTTATTTTTAGTTTCTTTGTCTTGATTCTCTGTCTCTCAATCTTTCCTACTTGCTTTCCTTTTTCTTTTCTTATCTATTCCTTTCGTATCTTTTGTATCTTTTATATCTTTTTTACTATTTTTTTTTTAATCTCTTTTCATTCTCTTTTTCCCTGCCTTCTTTTTTTCACTTATTTATCCTTTTTTCTTTCTCTTTTTCTTTCTATTATCTTATTTGTAATTGAATATGATATGAAAAATATAAAAAAACTTGTTTTTTTTCTAATATTATGTTTACAAATTAATGCATTTATTTTAGATTAGCTACAGGTAATGGCTATATTTTCTACCCTACGTTATATTCAATTAAGGCTCGATTAGAACTTGCTAATGAATTGGGTACAGGAATTTCGATTTGGGAATTAGGCCAAGGATTGAATTATTTTTATGACTTACTATAAATTGTTACATAATTTTTTATTTTATGTAATAAAAATTTTGTAATACTTACATGTAAGATGCATGTATAAGAGATAACAAAAAAATATATTTCACAAGCATATATAAAATTTATGTAGTAAAAATTTATAATATATTTATCCTGTCTCGTACAACTTTAATGTACATGTATATCTTCATAATTTGTTGCACTATTATTATCAGTATAAGTATTATTTGATTTACGACCTTTGAATGTCATCATGATTTGTGGTCCTTTCAAAACGTGATACATTAATGCCCAGCTTATTTTCATTGGTAATAAGCTGTAATAAATAATAATAATATAAGTAACTTCCACATACATATGTATATACATCTTATATGTATATATACATACATACATATGTACATTTATCCATAAATATGTATATGAATAATATATATTATATAGATAAAGCACAATATATATTAACGTATAAGTACCTGTATATATACATGTATATATATAACACATGGATCAATAAGTCCCGAGACTAACAATGAAAACAACATTTTTTTTGCAAAATTTTTTTTTATTCATCAACATAATCACCTTTTAGGGTGATACATTTCAATACCATGTTTATAAAAAAATTTATCTTTCGCTTCAAAATAAGTTTCAGTTTCAGCGATGACCTCCTTATTTGAGCCAAATCTTTTTCCCTGGAGCATTTTTTTAAGATCAGCAAAGAGCCAGTAGTCACTGGGGGCTAAATCTGGCGAGTATGGGGGGTGGGGAAGCAGATCAAAGCCCAATTCGTTCAATTTTGCCATTGTTTTCATCGACTTGTGGC
>NW_017304747.1:121720-129699 GCF_001594115.1 Trachymyrmex septentrionalis
ATGGCAGTAAGTATCTTAGAATATTAGGTAATATTATCAATTTTTCGTTTGCTAAAACACCCGCGATTACTTCTTCAGCAACATATTCCGGTTCAAGCATTGGTATCAATCTGTTTGAAGGTTATTTATTATAAAGTATTGTATGTAAATAATTGAATAATTGTCTTTCCATTAATTTTTTTAACATTATATTTTTTAACATTATATTTTCACGAACCTAGGTTTCACTCCCTTGAACATTCCCGTATTAATGAGGTAGGGACAAACTAAAGTCATATGAATTCCTTCGTATCCATGCATCTTAAAATACAGTGATAATAAAATAATAATTAGTAATGTATGTAGGTGAGGGATGTGTAAGAATGATAATACGAAATTATTCACTCGATAATTATAGTCTTACATACTTTGAGTTCGGTGAAGAGACTCTCGTGACATCCAATGGCCGCGAACTTTGTCGCAGAATAATCTGTACACTTGTAAATTCCTAAAAGTCCAGCAACACTCGCTATTGTCACAATGTGACCATGATTATTTTTTATCATATCTTTCAAAAATGACTTTGTAATCTGTAAAATAATGCTGATAAAATATAAAAATTGAAAGTAGTATAACAACTTTTGCAAAAAACTTAAAAAAACGTAAATTTCTTTAAATACTCACCCAATAATGTGACAAAATATTCACTTTAAAAGTTTGTTCAATTTCGCAATCGGGCAATTCCATAAAAGTCTTCCCGTATACGTACCCAGCATTATTTACTAACAGACTTACCTATAGAAACATTTATTTATTTAATAAATTTTATTACTTTTTTCTAATTAAGTATTTAAAAACTACCTAAATAGCTAAATGCAGTGCGTCTTACATATTGTCGAAAATCGTTGCAGCAATTTTGATATTTAGTACTAAGACATAATTATGTCTGTCTTGTTAAACTTAATTCTAATTTTAATTCTAATAATAAATTGACAGTAATTGATGATAACATATTAATATCAATTAACCCATTAAAGCCCATGCCTAATACAACGCTAAACTGAATATATGTTTCATAGCATAAGCGAAAAAAAACCCGTATTTTTTCGTTTTGCAAAATTGATTGTTCAAACAATAATTATTTAAACAAATTGTTGACAAATGTCCATTTTTTTAAACTAAAAGTGTCATTCTATGTTCAAAAACAAGAAATTTTTATTCTATTTTTTTGATCCTGTGCATTGTTTATGCAAAAAATTGTTATAAACGATTTGCATGCGCAAAATCGGCTTCTGCTCTGGATATTGCATATTGTTTTTTGATTTTCCGGATTTGATCACTCGTCTTTTCTCTCATTTCTAGATGGCTTATGTCCATGAGTCCCCTTGTCTCTCACTGAACTCGGGATGTTTTTTTAGACTCACAGTAAAAAAGCACCCCGAGTTCAGTGAGAGGCGAGAAGACTCACGGTAAAAAGGCACTTTTGTATTGTCAATTTGTCATCCGTCCAATTAATAGCATATTCACAGTAAATCGATAGTAATTTGAAAGCAACTGCTTTATCATCAATGTGCTATCCATGGCCAATAACATGTTTGCAGTAACATGATGGCAACATTTACCAAATTATAAATGTTATATATGCTAGTAATATATTAACAAAACATACTGTGCCAGTTCATGCTACGCATTATAAATATTTCATAATAACACCGACAACATTTAAGAGCTAATAAAGAATAATAAATTTACTAATCCTTTTGAGAGGTATTTTTTCGAAGATATTGTATATACGAAGATATATACTAATACCAGAAAGTTTGTAGGTTATCATAGTGACTTTGTCCACTACTAATACTAATGTTTCGTGAATCTTATTATTTACTTCATCAGGGTACACTGACAAGAGCGCACTGACACCAAGCTGCTCCTCCGGGGAATTCCCTTTATATAGACGCTGTTGAGGAGAGCGAAAATATGGAGAGGAAGGGAGGAGAGGCACTTTCTTGGTTTGTCAGGAGAGCAGTCTTCCATATCCTACTTACGTTAACCTGAATCTCTGTTCAAATCAAATTGTCTGAATATTTCTGTATTTATAGAACCTCTCTATACTTCCTTGGAAAATATGATATAGCTATTATAGCTGTAATAGTTAGCCGTTTTATTAAATTATATTTTGTATCCTGTCTCAATGCTGTTCTGTCAATGCTGATTGTATGATTTCAGCATTTTGTTGATGTTCCTTTATGTGCATATTGACTATTCTTCCGGTTTCATCGATGTATACTTTCCCGTAAGAGCAGAATATTTTGTATACTCTTGTAGAACTGAGTGTTCAATTTTTGGATTTCACAGGGTTTGCTCGATTTTCCTTGGAGGCTTGAAAATGGTTCAAATATTAAGTTTGTTCAAAATCCTGATTCGGTCAGTTATTTCTTTTACATATGGAAGATTAGAAAAGCTGTATAATATGTCTGTAAATATGTTTATAATTTATTTCTATATATTATAATATAATACATTGCGCTTTGAATTGTGATCTGCAAAGACGGAGGGGTTAATATTAATAATAACGGAAGCAGCTCCGATAACCTTGACCTTGACATATGTTATCAAGATCATGATTCTGAGTAACCAACAGGTTTTAGCCGTCGCTCGTCCTTCGATAAAAAGTTATCAACAAAAAAGGTTTGAAAAAAATAACGATTTATTCCTGCTTTATACAATATTAAAAGCTATTCTATACCTTTCCTTGCTTATGTAAGGACTTTCTACGCAAAACAACTCTCACCCTCCTTCCTCTGCTTTATAAAGCAATGAATTTATTTGAAAAATAGTAAATTTGTTTGTAAAGTAGTGAATTTGTTTGTAAAGCAGTGAATTTGTGTTTTTAAAACAGTGATTCAGTGTTTCTCTAAAGTTGACCTTCAGGAGCGCACGACTCTCACCCCTCCTCCCCCTTGCTTTAGGAGCACACGATTCTCACCTTCGACTCTCATCCCTCCTCCCCTCTGTTTCAGGACCTCACGACTTTCACCTCCGATTCTCACCCCTCTTCCCCCCTGCTTTAGGGGCGCACGACTCCCATTTTCGACTCTCACCCCTTTTCCGCCTGCAAAGGGGCGTATGACCCAATATACTATACTATTTCACATGATTATATTGTTTATTTGTTTGGTATTGCGTTTGTATTTACCAATTTTGATCGTACAGTCTTACTCAGTTCTTCAAACAGGAATCATACAGTTGCTACTTCTCATTCTGAATATATTTGTACAAGTGATAGTATATATTAATTGTATTGTGCATCTTCATGAATTTTTGCACTTAACGTATAATTTGGTTTGATGAAATATTTGATAAGTAAAAAAATAATTCTTAAAAATAACTTATTTAATTAAATAAATGGAAGTGTTCAATGTTCGAAATGTGAAAATATCTTAATATATCCAAATGATGTATATGAAAATTTAATTTTGCTGTAGTCATATGTATTATAAAACTATACATGGAAGAAAACGACAACGAAAAAAATATGTAACTTTAAAATAAGTATATACATAGTACATGGTTTTCTAAAGCTCATTTGAATATAATAATAATATATCGATTTATTGCTTATTTTGTAATATTGTAATTAGAATATCACGACAATCACTTATGTGTAGTGCATTGAATTAGCGATCCAACTGTCGTTTGGACGAATTTTTGTAGAGAGGTAAATTAATATTTATATATGTTCATATTTATATTATGTAAATGTATTTTTGTTCTTTTTTATAGTTGCTATGTAATTGGTTAAAAAATGAACAATAAATTGGCGGACCAGGCAAAATTGTGGAAATAGATGAAGTCAAAATTGGAAAAAGAAAGTTTAATAAAGATCGTATTTTGAAAGAACAGTAGATATTTGGTGGTATTGAACGTGAAAATAAAAATGTTTTCATTATATCTGTGGAAAATCGACGTTCTAAAATATTAATACCAACTAATTCAAAAACACATTGCTCAAGAGTCAATCATTCATGGTGATTGTTGGCGTGGATATGATGTTCTATGAAATGAAAGCTATATTCATTGAGTGGTTAATCATTCCGAAAATTTTGTAGATCCAAATGCAGGGACTTATACACAAAATATTGAGAGATTGTGGGAATTACGTGCTAATATTCCACGTTTTGGTACAAGAGAGTATCGTTATGAACATTATGTAGCTGAATTTTAAAAAAATTATATACTTTTGACAAACGTATTGAACGTTTTTTCGAAATAATAAGCGAATTGTATCTGTTAAAATCGTTAGCTAATTCTACATCGATATTCAGTGTTCATTTAACATTATTGTCATTTACTGATACAATATTTTTCAATATTTAGCAGAAATAAAACGTTATTTTTTCAAACTTTTTTGTTAATAACTTTTTAACGACGGCTAGAACTTGTTGGAGGTTACTCAGGGTCATGACCTTGACAACATATGTTAAGATCAAGGTTATCGGCTGCTCCGTTACTATTAATATTTATCGACGGAAGTTATTTACTTGGTTATTCAACGAAGAGAATTAAGATTTCTCAATTAAGAAGTAGGGATATGCTCATCTTTTGTCGAACGCAGCGACCATCTCCAACATGTGTGGATTGGAATATTGTTCATGAAAATTATATGGTATTGCTGATAATGGTTTAAAGTAAACCGAAACGTTCAAGAAATTTATCAACAATTATTGTTATCAACAAGTAAAATTATAGTGAATATATTTTATGTATTGTGCTCCAAGTACCGCGCTGTGTATGCTCTTATTGCCCGCTAATTAATATTTATTATTGTTAGAAAAGCTTCTTTTGTTTAACTCTTCCTGTGATTCTTGTATGTCTTGAGTTCTTTGTCCTGCTCCTATGTTTGCTAATTGTTTTATTCACATTTTTCTCATTGTATCCGTTCGGTTGTAAGGTTTGTTTAGAGTAGTCGAGTTCTGTCTGTAAATTCTTTATCAGAGATACTCAATGCTCTATACCCAAATAAGTGGATTGCCAATTGCTTTTGTGCTGAGTGGTGGTGTGACTCGACATGTAGGTATAATTCATTAGTGTGTGTTAGCTTCCTGTATAGTTAATAGCCCAGGGTATTGTCAGCCTTTTTTTTGTGACAAGAACATCCAGGAAAGGAAGTTTACTATTCTCTTCTATGTCCATGGTGAATCGGAGATGTATTGAGATTGGTTGTTGAAAAAATAAGACGATCAACAAACCAGAAGTTTTAATTTAACTAAGGAAAGGACTCCACAAATTTAAAATAATAAAAGTAATAAAGACTCTGTGAGAGTCAACGCAGTTATTATTGCGAATATCTTATAATTATTTAGTTTATTCCATTCACCTTGATGTAGTTTTGATGAGCGAATACAATAGAATTAACGTTTCGACGTCATTTTCGAAAAACAAAACCTGCAGAGTAGCAGTAAAATTTCTTAATATTAATTAATAATTTATATATTCCCCCCTTAATTTATATATCTGCATATTCATCATAAAGCCTAACCCAACGCAAAATTATAGTGCTTAAACCGCCCCAACAAGGGTTGGCTTAGAAGCCGGGCCTACTGTGAAGCGCGGAGACTTTTGGATCAAGTGTACCAGGAGTACCTTAAGACTTCTTGGAGTTGGAGTCACTCAGCCGAGGACGTATTGTCTCCACCACCTTCGCCACCACTGGTTTTGCCGAATACTTTACCTGTTAACCAAGATACGTTAAATGCGATATCTCCCCCTTTTCCTTCACCTCCCCCTCGATCTCCGTCACCCGGACGCTCTGATGGAGCGAATCTTCCCTGACATCCCACCTCCAACCCTCGACTCTTCCATTCAATCCATCCTTTCATCACCATTATTACTGGCTGACTCGATCTCGAGCATAGAGTTCCTGGAAGAGTTTCCCGTTTTTCCGTGAAACGAATTCTTTATTCATCCCGATGATTCGTTTGAGTCCTTAATTAACCGATTTCTACATGCAACACAATCTCTCCCATCAGATGCCTATATAATCGATTATTTTGATCCACAAGAAATTCGAAATGCCATAACTGGCTAGCTATCTCACGTTCACATCCCAATATTCCTCCCGTTATCATCCATCCCTTATCTCGTTACCATAAATTTCTTTTATAATCTTTTCCCTCATTCCTCCGTTGTAATTCACGAAATGAACTAATTCCTGTATCGCCTCTCCGTTCACACACATGGCAGACTCACGTTCGCCCATGATTTAACTTTGACAAAAAAACTAATCTTTTATGTAATTAATTAGCAATTCTGCTTAATGATTTAAGCTACCAACCGCGTTTCGCAATGTACAACAGCTCATAGTAATTAATTATAAAAATAAATACAATAAGATGAATTAAAAATACAAGATTATTCAAGAGAGAATACTAGCTTATTCTTATAACATGTTAAAATAATAGCTACTAATGCAGATGCAACTGATAATGTACAACTTTTGTTAAAAGGCTAGATTTTTCTTATAGTCGCAAACACAGATATGTTTACTTTTAAAATATTGTATATTATAATATATAATATTAAGAAATTTTTTGTTTAATAATAAACTATACTTTTAATATGACGTGCTTCAATCTCTATTTATTTTAGAATCGTAAGACCTCGTACCGATTCCCACCTCTCGTCAGAGGTCGCGTCATATGGTCCGGTCCCGAGTTATAAGGATTAAATGTAAAATGTTTGAAAGTTAGGCTAAACAATTACAAAACATAAATAATAAAAAGCATACAGCCACAACAATAGATGTTAATGCAAGTCATATATTTAAAATTCACAAATAAATAAGTAGACGTTTCGGTCAAGATTTGACCATCATCAGTACACACAAGATGACAAAAAATGAAGATCTTACAAACTAGAAACTAATTAATACTAGTCGGAAGATGTTATAGTAATATTAAATTAAAATTATTATACATAAAAATGTTACTTATTCCGGGTCTTATTTATGAGTTTTCGTGCCATAAGATACGTGGCTTTGTTTCATTACAATTTTCAGATTAATTTCCGTGAACTTATGATATTGATATTAGTAGTAAGCTTTGGTATTAGTGTAAAGGAAAACAATTTTTTGTAGAACTTGGAAATTCCGTATTTTTACACGAAGTTGCGCAGCGCTTCTTAACAGGAATTGTAACAGAGTATTATATCAGAAGATTTAAACATTACTCAACTCTCTTGATCTCTTTTCATGGTGCCGGTCAAGCCGTCCCTTTTTTCGACAGTAAAAATATTCCGTTAGCATACTTTATTGAGGAAGCAAAATCTATGTTGCCTGTGGAAGCTAAATCTCAATTTACAAAAATTGGGCGAAGTTCGCCGAACAATTCGAGATCAAGATTTTGACAATGTATCTCAACTAACAAAATATCTAGAGCAAGTTTATGGTCCATTAAAAAATATTTATTAGTTGCAAGGAGAATTAGGTAATATCTATCAAAAGAACGAGGAAGATGTAGTTACTTATGCGAATAGAGTTAAAATCCTGGGGAAATAAATATTCCCCAGAAGCACATAAAGATTCAGGAAATTTTCTCCCTAATCAAGATATTAAATCACTATTAAAGAAGGATATGTGTAAATGTTTCATTAGAGAGCTAAAACCGAAGATCGAACACAAAATAGCGAGAAATTTAAACGTTTAAGAAATCGTAGCTGATGCTTTGAGAATAGAATGGAAGCTACACTCAATGACAGATTTATGACAGAGGCACAGTAACATAACATGTAAAATACCAGATACTAATAAATTACACGAAATGTGTCAAATTTACTATAAGGAGAGGCATTCGGTTTCTAATTGCAGGAACTAATTTAGGAACTGAAATGTTAATATATCAAATTTGTAAAAAACGTTGGCATAGCGCCGATAAATATCGACTTCGTGACCCTCGTGCTCAACGATCTGTTAATGTATATATATATATATATATATATATATA
>NW_017304747.1:129799-138661 GCF_001594115.1 Trachymyrmex septentrionalis
TTTGGGCCACAGCCTCAATATTCTCGGGTGTGCGCACTGTCCGAGCTCTGGGACCACTTCTGTCATCCACTAACATCCCTTTCTCACGAACTTTCCTCACCAATTTGCGTATAGCTCCTTCGGTGGGTGCTCTATCACGACCCATATTTCTTTTCAAAATTCGTACAGTTTCGGCGACACAGCACTGACTTTGAAAATAAGTTTTTAAAATTTCAAAACGCTCTTCAAGAGAAAACATGTTGTTTCGTGCCGCGGACGGTATGACTAATAAACTGTCAAAATTTCGGGTCTGTAGCTCGTTTGGTGTTGCCATACGACGAAATTCAAAAACGTACCAATAGATGGCCCACCCTTTATATAATACAAGGAAATAATATTATTTGTCAACTTTGTTCTAAATTTGGTCATAATGCTAAATTTTGTAAAACAAGTAGTAATACTATGTAGTAACAATAATCAGAATAAACCCTCTACAATCTGTCAATGATGTGATAAGCCAAGTTATTTGATCAATAATTGTTTGAAAAAATAAAACGAGCAAGATAATTCAGAAAATAAGGCAAAAATTGTTTGTCAGATTTGCAATAATTTTGGACATGTCACCAAAGATTGTCGATCTAAGATAACACAAGATGCTACATCTTCAGGCTCGCTATTCTGTCGCTTTTGTAAAGAGCAAGGACATCTTCTTGACAACTGTGAATTACGCATCACAAGTAACAACAGAAGGCGAGTAAATAATCAGGGAAACTCCGATGGCTCCTCGAAGTCGGATGTGCAACAATAATGGTAAATCTCAATAAACATAGTCGCGTGCCTACCATTCAAGTAAGGCTTTGTGAATTCACTCCATACATAACTTTTATGTTAGATACCGATTCTGGGCCAAACACATAATTAAAGAAAATTTTATATCAAGGGATACTACTGTCAACCATAATAATATATTAAAATTAAATAAGATAAATGAATATCCTGTTTATACTTTTTTTGAGATCACTTTACCGCTTTTTGAAAATAAAGTTACTTTTCATATTGTATCAAACGATTTTCCAATCACACAATCAGGCATATTGGGTAATAATTTTTTCAAACAGATTTCCTCAAAAATAGATTATGCGAAGGGATATCTAACATATCAGGAATTACTATACCCTTCTTTTCTTCAGAAATCATTACAGCATCTTTGCGAACAGAATTATTGTTCTACGTGAGAATAGAAAATCTCGAGATAAAAATAGGGTATATCCCAAAAATAAAGGTAGTCCATGGAATTTATTTGGGAGATACCATAGTAGAAAATGTCTCTGGAAAAGCGTTTCTAAATGTTATAAGTACTCTGAACGAAGAAGTGGAGGTCCAGGTACCAACCTTGTGCTTTAAACCGTTTAAATGAATTATTTGATAACTACGAAGATTATCGAATAGAGATTGCGGATATGCAGACTAAATTTGTGTATTCAGAAAATAATCAAGAGTATTGTGAGGTTTTGTGAGTATTTGACAGCGACGCAAATGATACTATAAATAATAAAGAAGACGTACTGTCGAAACTAGATGACGGGAAAATTGCAATTGAGGAGAATATATAATAACTAAATCTTCCCAAAACAAGGATGGGAATAAAATTGAAGAGGAAAGCCAAGGTATAAATTTAAATAAAAATTTCAATCTAGAGGAAGATTTTCAATCCTTCTCCGAGACTCTAGATTCCCAAATCCTTGGAGGGGGAAGCTTCCAAACCCCTCCTGAAAATCTAATCGATTCCAAAATCCTTGGAGGAGGAAGTTACTAAATCTCTCCTGATAATTTATCCAATTCCAAGACCCTTGGAGGGGGAAATTTCCAAACCCCTCCTGAAAATTTATCCAATTCCAAGATTCTTGGAGGGGGAAATGTCCAAACTCCTCCTGAAGATTTGTCCAAATCTCAAATGCTTGGAGGGGGAAATTTCCAAACCTCTCCTGAAAATTTATATAATCTTAGAATTCCAGAGGAAGGTTTCCGTACCTTCATGATAAATTCTACTCCTGTTGATTGCGAGGAGGGAAATAACCAAACCTACCTACGCAATACGACTCAAATCTTATTTGAACAAAAATCAAAGGGAAAGGACACATTAACATCTAAAGAAAGAATAAAATTCCGAGAGTTGGAATATCCACGGTTAATAATAATGAAACCTCTTAAAATAATATTACCTTGAAAGAACTTATGAAAAGAATACAATCACGTAATCCTAATGTCAAATCCTCTTATAATTATAAAAAGAAAAATAACCCGTCTTCGAAAATTCTTGCATCAATGCAAGTTCAATTCCAAGAAATAATAGAAAAATTTATGCGCAAACATAAGTCGAAACAAAAGGAGAGAGCAGAAAAGGATAATAAACCGCTTGAATGTTTTACATTGTCAGAGGAACTTAATAAGAATAGATTTACAGAAATTGTTGAATTATTACGTTTAGAACATTTAAGTGCACAAGAAAAGAAAAGTGTAATAAATCTTATATCTAATAGCCAAGATTTCATATTCCTGGAGGAAGACTAAACTGCAACTAACGTATTGCAGCATCTACAGATTTCCGCAACTTCATAAAGAGGAAATAAATAAATATGTCGAAGAAAGGCTTGAAGGAGGCGTCGTAAAACACTCATTCGCCTTACAATAGGCCCATATGGATAGTCCTGAAAAAAAAAGGATTCGAAAGGAAACAAGAGATGGAGAATGGTATTAGATTTCCGCGCTCTAAACGAAAAAAACTGTCAGAGACGCATATCCATTAATATTGTTGACATTCTAGATCCATTAGGCGGAGCATGATATTTTTCAGTATGTGATTTGGCTTCCGGATTCCATCAAATAAAAATGGATCCTGCGGACAGCCATAAAATCACTTTTACAACTTCTTTCGGGCATTACGAATTTGATCGCATGCCCTTCGGATTAAAAAATGCTCCCGCCACCTTTCAAAGATTAATGGATCTGGTTTTATCAAGATTACAAGGCCAGGAATTATTTGTTTACATGGATGATATTGTCATATATGTCGCATGTCAAATTTTGAGTGGAATTCATCGCGTGCTTTTATTTCTGTAGACGATTAAAGCGAATAATCTTCGTATTCCATTTTTTGCAAAATGGAAAAAAACAAGTTCCGTGCAGTGATCAAACATCTATATATGAAAGGTTTAACGTCGAAAGAAATCAAAGCCGAGTTGGATAATGTTCATAGCACATCTGCACCAGCGTTTGCAACTGTATACAATTGGGTGAATGAATTTAAACGTGGTCATACATCCACATGTAATGCACCTCGTTCGGGACGTCCAATTGCAGCTGCTATGCCAGAAATCATCCATATAGTCCACGATATTGTTTTGACTGATCGACGAGTGAAAGTGCGCGAGTTTGTTGAGGCACCGATTCAATGAATTCCGCTACGAATTGCTTCCACGTTCAACATATTCGCCAGATATAGCCCCCTGCGACTATTTTCTGTTTCCAAACCTGAAGAAATGGTTCGGAAGAAAGAGATTTATTATCTGAGAGCAGCTCATCGCCGAAACAGAGGTTTATTTTGAAGAGTTGGACAAATCATATTATTCGGACGGCTTGAAAAAGTTGAAGAATCGTTGGATCAAGTGTATCGAGCTGAAAGGAAACTATGTTGAGAAATAAAAATGAATCGAGCAAAAAAAATGTGTTTTGCTAAATGTTTTTCTAAAAACTTATTGACTTGCCCTCGTATTTTTACTTAAAACCTACAAGGCTGTCTAATCTCATCTCCCTTTGTGGATCCGCGAACTCTAGTGCTGTGCCGTGAAATAGCGGCGTTAGATGAATATTTAAAGCAATATACGAACGAACAAAAGCAATAGGATAGATGGATCGGATTAGCAATGTTTAATTATAATATCAATGTCCACGAGGCTACCAAACATAGTCCGTACGAGTTAGTGTTTGGTAAAATAACAAGGACTCCGTCCAATGAATTATTAGATCCTGAAGATAAATTAGCGAATTACGACGATTATTTGATAAATAATATTAGTTACGCAACTCCATGTCAGAAAAATGCTTGCGAAAATATTGTTGAAGCCAAAATCAAATCTAAAAAACGTTACAATAAGAAAATAAACCCATAAACATTCAAACCTGGAGATCATGTATTTTTATTAAAAGAACTTAAACCAGGCAAATTTGGAGATCAATATACAGAACCCTACGAAGTTTTAGAAATACTAAACCGAAATAACATAAAAATTCGGATAAATAAAAATAGTCGTATCGTGCATCCTAATCGATTACGAATTTCTCATATAAAACCAGCTCTCAATAACTAAATAAATAATATTAATTATTACTAAATTAAAATTTCAGATGGATCTTATCCTCGGATAAGAGAAATCACAATATAATAATATTATTAACACTATGGATACGTGAAACTTATAGAATAATAGGCTATGACTGCGGATTTCTGTTAGCAAATATAACTACTACGTCATTACTTAATATTGAGGAATGCGATATCCCTCCACAAAATGTAAATAAGACCTAAAAATTCATACAACTCATTCAAGTTAACAAATTTAAAACCATACAAATAATACAATGTAAGGTTGAAGTCGATAGAACGGTTAAAAAATGTGGGATGTTCTCTCACACCATGGATGTTCAAAACGGTAAATACTCGTACATACAAAAAACATCTCGTGAAGCATGCAAACGCATGTACACCCTCGGTTATTTCCGAATGGGACACGTTTATATAACCGAATTAAAACCAGACGACCTGCCACCTTAGTAGGACACATAAATAATGACGGAACATGTCACGGAAGTACTTACTCCGATTCTTATGGAACATGAACGGATGTCATTGTATTAGCAACCCTGACGTTTACATTAGTAGATTATAAAGTTACGAATAAATACTAATAATGTTAATAATGTAAATACACTACGATCTGGAGTAGCCTGTGAATTTGCAACCCACTGTATGGACATAGAAAGAGGCAATATTTATTGGAATCCATTACCCATGAGGGCTCATGCGGAAAGCTTAATTTTAGCGCGCTTTACATGGGAATTGCGAAAGTATTAACTGATAATACCGGCATACAACCTTAAGTAGTTTGTACTTTAAACTCGATACTGTTTTTGTTTTAACGAAAAAGAAAGAAGTAGTGTGTGGACACGCTTATATTAATTAAACATCCAAAATTGTTAATTTTCGAGATGACACCTGATAATAAAGTGTTTGATAAACAATATAAATCCGAAAATCTTGATACTTTCACCTATATGAACTCTAAATTTGTATATGTAAAAAAACATACGCACTCAGATAAGTCAATTATACAAAAATGTACTTCTGCAACAATGCAACCTTAAACAGAAAATATTAAAAAATGCCTTGGCTCTCGTTACTCATTCTCCAGACGTTTTTGCTTACTACGTAGTGCAAGGGCCGGGATATATGGCATTATTGGCCGGTGAGGTAATACATATAGTAAAGTGCGTACCTGTCGAAGTAAAGCTTGCTCAAACCCAAGAATGCTACGACCAATTAATACGAAATAATATAACATATATTTCTTAACTCCACAGACTTATATTTTATTGCGACAGGTCACTTACATCTGCTATGTATCTCTTAGAAGATTCTTGGTACAAATTCGTACCTAGAAATGTTACCTGTAGAAATATTACCACCTGTAATCCTGAAACCAATGACTAAACCAACATGGAAATATGTCAGGCCCGGCTCACTCGCTAAGCAGGATATATTCAGATATAATAATTTAGAGACTCTACAGGACCATATAATGTTCCCGGCCAAACGACTTTCTGTATGCGGTAGCCCGAGAAATGATGGGGCAGCCAGGTTTCATAAATCGAAGTTCGTTCTCTAATCTTTTAGACGAAGCTTCAATAGAGAAAATAGCTATATCTGCATGGGAAAAATTCCGGAATAAATTTCTGATTTTCGGAAATATCAGTGCTGGGATAATCGGAATATACGTAAGTGCGAGAGTTATAAAACTAATAATAGATACATTCGTGCACAGAATGTCTTGCGCACTGTGTATGGATGGTCGATGTATCTGCTAGGAGCCTTCCTAGCAGATAGGACTCGGTCACTCAATTTTTATTACACCTGGATAGTAGTTACACCAAAAACAAAAAACTTTACTGCCTCGGCGCCCGCTGAGACGGAACCTAACAAATCTAGTTAAAACCGTAAAATTTTCTGACCAGATGGATGAGGAAAAGGTCTGCATCCCTCCTCTTCCTCTTAAAGGGGAGCATGTCTATCCTCCAATTCCACTAATGGAAAACTCTATTTATATCTTAGAATTAAAGGGTTAAAACCAGGAAGCATAAGCATAACCACTTCTGCTGAAATTCTTCTTTTTTATTGGATGTCTCTTAGTGTCTCTCTTTATAGTTGATATTAACTATGTCATGTAGCTATTTCGTTATTTACAGATTTCTTATAGATTACAATGGAGATTGCCATTCTTAACACAAAATACCTAACACGCAGTCCCTTGTTCAGTCAAGGTGAGAAGGATGGACTCACTTTTCCTGTTTTGGGTACAACTTAATAACAGCCAAGAAGATTTCAAGGATCTGATGAAAGATCTTGCTCGCAGAATGACGCGACGAAATCGATTTCTATATCATCGAGTCTATGATGTTTGCTTAGATGAAATAGTTGTTATTCAAAAGGGCATCGAGGTGTCGTACTCCAAATCCGAGGGGCGGAACAGTCTCAATCGATCTAAAGGACTGGGGCCGCCTTATGAAACGATGCCATTTCGAAATCTATATATTGGAAGATAGGCTTTGCAAGCTGGAGTGGCAACGTAGAAGACGTGGAAGAAGAAGTAGTGATAGTGAACTTAGAAATAAGGAATGAGTGCGGGACCGAAATGAATAATGTTAAGGACATACTTATAGATTTAGGGCACACATAGCATCCAGAAGGGATGTTAGAACCTGTGGATCCCTCAATTTAATAAGTCACATAGAAGTAATATTAAGATTAAAATTATGAATTGGTAATCCAATAAGGGAATACCGCTTACGCATCCCAGTATACATAATTATATATATTTTTATAATATGATATGATCAAAATAAGGAACTCAATTTTGCTACACCTCTGAGTATTGAATAATATAATATTAATATTAATAATCTCTTGGTAGAAATACGCGAAATGCCACTGTGTCGCTACCTCTGCTGCATCACTGAATCATCAGATGAAGGACCATCTAGCCCAGTTCAAGCAAAAGATCAGTGGAATGGCTACCGGTATTTAAGAAACCTTTGATGTGTCATTGTATTGGAAGGGTGTTGAGTCTATCAATACAATAGCAGTTTTATTAAAATTTGCAACGATTGCTACGAACGCGAGACAGCCGGATATAAGAAGCAATTTTTAGTTGTCTTTTCATATAGTTACGCACCAGAGTACCGTGCGTAATCAAACAAGATGTATAACTTACAATAAGCCGATAGCGTGCGTATAGCCTGCAGAGGATTGTCCGAGCTGCGTCGAATCATTTATACATGCTGACAGAGCATATCTGGATGCCGGGTGGGGCATACTATCAGTCTCCTCCATGAATTCAGGATTAAGAAAATAACCCTTGAGTCATTTAAAATTTAAGCCTATTAGGGACTTTAGTATTTTGTGTTCAGCGACACTCAAGCAGTTTTCCTTTTATTACGAGATATAAAAAAATATATTTTATACAAGAATATATAGAAAAAATATAGCGAATATCTTGCGTAAGATAATTAGTTTCAGATAATTTGATAAATTGAACGATGTTACTACCTTTCCTCTTCTTCTTTAACAGAAACAAAAAATTAATGAACTACTTGCTCGTCGATTACAGTATATACAAAATGACAGGACCCTGTTATGGCAACTTCTGCTGCATAAGGCGAGAGACAGAAGCTTATTCAAAAGACCATCTGTGGTATGTTTATAAATACCTAACGAAACTCAGATGTGTTATCACATGGGAGAATCGTCTGATATATTAACAATATGGGCAACTACTTTAAGATTGGACAGAGATGTTACACATATCTGTCAGACGATTTAAAATTTATTTATTCACTTATGTACACACATCTAATTTATATAGACTCGGTGCTCCAGAAGCGAAATGTACAGTCTGCAATGAAATAATGGTAATAGCCAAGGATGTGATAAACTGTCCCGGTTGCCTCAAACAGTTTCAGCAAATCAGTCAAAATCCCTATATGAAAACACGTTTAGACGTAGGATGGGGATTACCATTAGTCAGCATGTCAGCCAGCATCATGAGTTCGCCCAATGCTTAATGCATAGCATTGCGTAACCAAACAAGTGGTTTTTCCTCTTTTCCTGCCATCGTTGATGCTTATTTCCTTCAGTTTCAATTGAACTGACCAATTATATAAGAAAAAAAAAAGTGAGACAAATTACACTTGTATTATAACGATTATTCATAAGAGAAATATTAGAGTTATCACAAATATTTATATAGTTTCAATTGAAATGACCAATTATTTAAGAAAGAAAAGGAAAGTGAGACAAATTACACTTGCATTGCGACGATTATTCATAAGGGAAATATATAATATTAGAGTTATCACAAATACTTATATACGCGCGCGCGCGCACACGCACGCACGTACGCACGCACGCACGCACGCATGCACACACACAAAAGAAACAAAACGATATTAACTAATAAATTTCTTACATTAGCAAAATAAAATACATATGACAGTAATAATAATAAAACGTGATATTAAATTTGATATAATTATATATATATATATATATAT
>NW_017304747.1:138761-140783 GCF_001594115.1 Trachymyrmex septentrionalis
GTGACGTTTTCCGTCCGTCACAAGCGTTGTAAGACCCGACCGAATAGCGTAGCTCTGGCGTCCTTTCACGTCTGAATCCTTTCACTTTTAGAAGGCGGATGTATCTGCGCATTCTGGTAGCGTCATTTTGTGTATTTCGCGTTTGTCTCGTTTTGTTTATGCGTCTCGTAGATTTTCTGTAAAGGGTTCTGTTTTTTCGTGCGTTATCGGATCGCGAGTTACAGGATAATTGGCGATTCCCTTGCGACCTTGTAAAGTTTGCGTCGGCTCACCGAACTATAGAGAAAGAGAGAAGACGGCCCGGACTGAGGGTCAAGGAAGAGCAATTGAGGATCAGCCGGGGCGCCCAGCATCCTACCACCGGGTAGCGCGCAGGCGATATCGTTCCACATTTCATTTTTCGTTTTGGTACTAGACATGTCTTATCGCATCATATTCCAGGCGCATGGCAGAGCGATTGCGGGGGCTGCAGCCGGGGATGGCCACTCTACGCCCCAGTAATGACGAGACGAGAGCCCCATGATGGAGCTACGAAGATCCCTAAGGAGTCGGAAGCGGAGATACCGATGACCGAAAGCCGGCATGGAGATGTGAGTCTCCCGCGCAATGGAGGTCTTAGGGAGTCTCCTAAGCAGCCGAAAAAAATCCATTAAATTTCGCGCGCCAGGGCACGAGACGCGTGAGTGACACGGCTCATGCGATTCGCGGAGCCGCAGGCCACGCGTCAATTAGACACGATAAGGCTCCCTTGCGGAAATAGCGATCCCTGCATGCCCCCGGGGGGATCAACGCCCGGCACTTGTGCTATGACGAGCGAGGTGAAGCATTACGGAAGGACACAGGATCTCCAGAGCTAAAAAGCAGAGAATCGATTGTCTTGCGAAGAGTCAGAGCGGTGAGACGACCGCCACAAAGGTCGCCAATTTCCTAGTCTGGGAGACGCGTCATTGTCGTTGTCGAATTTAGCGTATCAAACGCATGCGGAAGTGTCTTGTGTTAAATTTTCGCGATATTTTCGTTTAAGCGTGTCGCCTCCCGTGACGATTCGTAATAAGCTTCTCGGGAGAGTTATTTTCCGCTAAGCCACAGCCTAGTCATTGTCGTTAAGTCTTGTCGCGTATCGAGTTGCATTGTCATATCGGAATTTTGTAGCGTAATGTCTGCACGTACTCTATCTTTTCTGACTTTCTGTAAAACGGTTCGAAGCCCCGCGGACGAGCACGAAGTCGCGCCGTGTCTGTGATAATACCGTAATCGTTCTTCTATCTCGACTATCAAGGCGTCGAATTAATGTTCACGCGATTTGCGATTCTTACATGGCGTGAGCTCGTGCCATTGAGAATTAGCGTAATTGATGCGCATCGCGTAGAGCATATCGGGACCTGTGCGAGGCTAAAATAACGCATTGAATACTATCGCCGTGATCTTGTCAACGAGTACGAACGAAAGTCGGAGATTAATCAAATATATTTGTTACTCTTTTTATTACTAATTATAGTGTGATTTATTGCCATGTCATTCGCTTCTCCAAACGATCCTCTATCCTCGACTACGAACTGCCCCCTCTGCCATTTCCGAGTCTTAGCTACCGGTTACAAGTACCGTCGGCGTTTGCAGCTCATTAGAATATCGTATAGAGAATATACCGGAGAATGATTTTGAGAAAGAGTAGCACGCTCACTCATGCCTGGAGCCCAATTATCGGTTTCGAGAGTTTGTATTGCCCTTAAGCCTTATGGCCGCGTGAAGACACTTGTCGCGTTTCTTTTGAAGTCACACGCAACTTGACTATACATATAAGCGAGAAAATTAGCTGTGATTGCGCGACAAAGTTGCGCCACGTGAGTGTGATTGCAATATATATACAATACTATATATATGTATATGTAGCGGTGATTATTAATATAAGAGAAATATATTAGAGTTATCACAACATCTATACACGTACACACACACACACACACACACACACACGCACGCACGCACGCACGCACGCACGCACGCACGCACGCACGCACGCAC
>NW_017304747.1:140891-149791 GCF_001594115.1 Trachymyrmex septentrionalis
TATATATATATATATAGTTTTAAGGTTACTTTATACACTTTTTTTTGTATTAAGAAGACTTCTATATTCACATTTACTTACTTTTACGAACGCTTTGAAATTTGCGTTAAGTTGTCTAATAAGAAACAAATAATTATGGAAGGGATTTTGGAGGTCACCAATTATTCCTTCCTGCTTCTTACAGATATAACCGCAATAATTTCTTAACAATACGTACGAAAATAATAAGAAGTATGAAGGAATTAAGGAAGGTGTTAGGTGCGTTCGTACATTTATATAGACCGAATATTGCCGCGTCGATACACCCGCGAGCATTTACATGTACGCGAGTGACGTCACGAGGCGGCGCAAGCGCAAACGGAAAGGAAACAGCAAGGTGGTGCGTGCTCGCCTCATGGGGGGGGGGTCTTTTTTCTGCTCGTCGCCCGAATCTTTGGTATTCTTTTGTAAGGAAGAAATAAAGCAGGAATGAATCGAGTGCGAGTACTTGAATCTTTGATCGCGCACCCTTCCCGTACAAACCGAGATATAACAAACTGGCGACGAGGATGGGATTTGCAACGGTGGTTTTTTTTTCGGTGTAAAAGTTTTTCTCTCGCGGTTCTCGAACAGGAGTTGCACACGTGTTTTCGGGATACCTCCCGCGACGAGACACTACTACGCGAATCGTTTTGAACAAGACCGTTTCAAAATTTACATTTGAAGTGACTTTTTCGATTTTTGTTCTGCAATTTTCATGGGTGTACACGCGTAATTTGCAAGTTACGAACTTTACACACACGCATATACAAATATTACATGTCGGGCAAGGATAAAGAGCCACGCGACGGAAAACCGAAAATTACAAATACAAGCGCATCTACAAGTACCGCGATAGTTGCAAAGTCGACAATGTCCAGTACCATACAAAATATCGTCGATCCATTCACGCCGGGAACCTCGAATTGGGAAAGATGGTTTACACGATTCGAAGGATGGTTACAAATACACAAAATCACGGAGGAACAAGAACGCGTTTTACACCTAACCCTTTTCTTAAGTGAGAAAGCTTACAACATTCTGTGACAGTTTAGGCACAGAAAAACCTACGAATAAAACATTTGATGAACTGAAAGCTAAATGCAAAGAACTTTTTGCACCAACTGGATTAGAAATAGCGGAGACATACAAATTCTGCCATCGCAAGCAACTGCCTGGTGAAACAGTACAAGATTTTGCCAGTGCCCTAACGAAATTAAGTACAACTTGCAATTTCGGTATTTTTCAAAATACGATGTTGAGAAATCATTTAGTTTTCGGAATTTCAAGCCGCCGTACACAGAGCAGACTGCTCGAAACCAAGGAATTAACCTATGAAAAGGCATTGCAGATTGCACTTGCAATGGAACTTACAGAGAAGGAAACGAATACCCTCTGTAAAGATACAACACAGGACGTCCACTATTTACATGCAAATAAATTTCAAAAGAAGAAAGATACGGTGACGCCGAAAGGTTCCAAATCAAATACAAAAAAATTTCTCCAAAACTCTCCAAGTATCGCATGCTATCGATGCGGAAAGAGTGATCATAAAGCGGATAAATGCAAATTACCAAAGTATATACAATGCAATTTTTGCAAGAAAAAGGGGCATTTAGAAACGATCTGTTTGAAAAAGAAGCACAGTAATTGCAACGTATTACAGGAAAAGAACGATATTTTCGAAGCCAACTCACTTTTTAATCTGGAAATATTACAATGTGATTCACCCCTGCCAGAACAACGAGGTCTACGGGAGAAATTCCAATTCGACATTGAGGTCAACGGAAAAATGATCAACTTCGAGGTCGATTCCGGAGCTGCAGTCACCATCATGGAAATACACCATGCGAAAATGAGTTTCAAGAATCTGAAAGTGCATCCCGCTAAATTACAGTTAGTGACTTATTGTAATACGCCAATACAGGTAAACGGTTACGCTACAGTTTCTGTAAAATTCGAAAATGAAATGTACACATTGAATTTATACCTTACATCGATCAAACGTACACCATTGATGGGTCGAGAATGGATACGTATGTTCTTGACACGTCAAAACGCGAGTAATTTATTTACACAAAATACAGTTTCACAAATTCGCGACGAAATCGTAGTAAATATAGACAAAGATGTATTTATAAAAAATCTTTTCGCGAAATACAGTAATTTGACAAACAAAAAGCTAGGTAAGGTTACAGGTATGAAAGGTTCACTTACATTGAAACCTAATGCTAAAAAAGTATTTTTAAAAGCTCGTCCTATGCCTTTTAAACTGATACCACGGGTAGATAAAGAAATAGAAAACCTTATAAATGAAGGAATCTTAGTAAAAGTCGAGACTTCAGAATTTGCAACTCCCGTTGTTCCAGTTTTGAAAGCAGATGACACTGTCCGTTTATGCGGAGATTACAGCGTTACAGTCAATCCGCAACTACAAATTACTGAGCATCCGTTACCTACAATTGATGAACTGGTTTCTGAAATGTCGAACTGCACGGTTTTCGGTAAAATTGATATAAAATGGGCATTCTTGCACCTTGAAATGGACGAAGAAAGCTCACAAATCCTGACGATAAATACACATAAAGGACTTTACAAAGTCATGCGGCTAATGTACGGAATCGCATCGGGACCTGCTCTATGGCAAATCACAATGGAGAAAATATTACACGGAATTAAAGGCGTTAAAGTCATGCTCGATGATATTGCCATAGCAGCGGGAAACGAATACGAATTTACAAAAATTCTTGAAAAAGTTTTCAAAAGATTAAACTACTATAACATTAAAATAAACGAAAAGAAATGTGTATTTTTCGCCAGTGAGATTACTTATTGTGGGTACATCATCGGCAAAAACGGATTGCAAAAAGACAGCTCGAAATTCGACGCAATTACAAAAATGCCACGACCTAGAAATGTTACTGAAGTTCAGTCGTTCATCGGTATGATAAACTACTATAGTAGATTTATTGAAAATACGAGTACATTATTGAAACCGTTATATGAATTGCTACAAAGAAATAAAGAATTCAAATGGACTGAACGTCAGGAAAAATCTTGGGTAGCAGCAAAAAAGGCTTTTACAAGCAATAAATGTTTAGCTTTTTACGATCCAACACTTCCGTTAGTGTTACACACGGATGCGAGTCACCACGGAGTGGGGGCAGTATTGTCACACCAATATCCCGATGGAACAGAGCGAGCAATACAATACATTTCTCAAACACTCAACAAAACGCAAATTAAGTACAGCATGATCGATAAAGAAGCTTACGCAATTGTTTTCGCTATAAAACGTTTGTACATATACTTATACGGAAATACTTTTAAATTAGTAACGGACCATCGTCCTCTTACAAAAATTTTTGCAAAGGACAAAGGGTTGCCATTATATAGCGCGATGCGCATGCAGCATTATGCAATATTCTTACGTGGTTTCAATTTCACCATCGAGTATAGGAAATCGGAGCAAAACGCTAACGCAGATTGCCTTTCCCGTCTTCCAATTTCTGGAGAACCGGAAACCAATGACGTTGTCGATTTGTACTACGTAAACACGATAGGCTCTTTGCTCATTACGCCTACTAAATTACGGGCAGAATTTCAAAAAGATAAAGAATTACAAAAAGTCGCCAACGCGCTATGTAACGGCAAAACTCTTACACATGCTGATACTTGGGGCATTGACCCAATAGAATTTAGTCTAGAATGCGATATTCTTGTTCGAAATCACATGATTGTAATTCCGACCACATTACGTAAGGAAGTCCTGCAAGAACTACACTCGGGACATTTCGGTATGACCAAAATGAAAGGGTTAGCGCGAGAACACTGTTGGTGGCCCGGAATTACGCGCGACATCGAGACGGTCGTAAAAGACTGCGTCGAATGCAACACAGTCGCGAATGCGCCGAAAGTTGCAGAAAAACATGTGTGGGAAACACCCACTGCGCCTTTCGTGCGATGGCACATCGATTTTGCACATAAGGATAATACGACGTTTTTTATATGTGTCGACGCATTTACGAAATGGCCGGAAGTTTATATTGTTCCAAATATGCTTACAGAACCGACCATCGATATTTGTAAAGAAATCTTTTCGAGATTTGGGTTACCGAATGTTGTTGTAAGTGATAACGGTCCTACATTTACATCCCAGCTATTTCAACAATTCCTTCGGACTTACGGCATTACGCATAAAACCTCTGCTCCTTTTCACCCCGCGTCAAATGGGCAAGCAGAGAGGTACGTCCAAACCATTAAAAGAGCTTTACAGAAAATGCCAACTGGCAAGAATTTACATTCCAGTTTACAGACTATCCTTTTCCAGTACCGAACGATGCCTCATGCCGTAACAGGAATTCCACCTGCGGAGTTAGTTTTTAATAGAAAGATACGAGCAAACCTCGATGTAATGCGTCCAAACAAAAGCGAGGAACGCGACGACAAGGTTAATGTACATAAACAGTGTCGAGAATTCAAGGCGAACGATCGAGTAAAAGCGAGAAATTATACCGGCAAGGCAAAATGGATTTTTGGCACTATAGTACAGCGCATCGGAAAATTAAATTACTTAGTTCATTTAGATGACAGTCGGATTTGGCGACGTCATGTCAATCAGTTACAATCCACGGGGGTACAAAATACTGTAGAGGATTGCGATTATCATGCTCCGCCGGACGAAACGGAGTCGTCAGGATCCGCGATCGAAGGCGATGTCACCTTGGGGCCCAGTACGTCAAACGCAGAATCGTCGCCAAGCCTCGGATCCGTATCCACGGATCGCACACTTAGACCTAGGAATATATAAACTCAAAGCACCTGAACGCCTGCAGTACCATCACCCGAAAAATTGATTCCGATATAAATCAAAGAAGACAGCTTCTTTTATTTTTTTTTCTTTTACAAAGGAAGGTGTTAGGTGCGTTCGTACATTTATATAGACCGAATATTGCCGCGCCGATACACCCGCGAGCATTTACATGTACGCGAGTGACGTCACGAGGCGGCGCAAGCGCAAACGGAAAGGAAACAGCAAGGTGGTGCGTGCTCGCCTCATGGGGGGTCTTTTTTCCGCTCGTCGCCCGAATCTTTGGTATTCTTTTGTAAGGAAGAAATAAAGCAGGAGTGAATCGAGTGCGAGTACTTGAATCTTTGATCGCGCACCCTTCCCGTACAAACCGAGACATAACAGAAGGAGTTTTAGAAGTCGCGTTGTTATTCCTTCCTATTTCTTTCCAATATACTTCAGGATGCACACATAAGTGAAAAGGACTTAAGTGTGGATCCTCCAGCCCTAAGAAGGCATACGGCCTAATAAACTCATCGAAGAAAAAACCGGTTTAGTCCGCAAATATTGTGTAACACGGACCCCAATATTTGTCTAACGCGAGAGGTGTTATGTCCAGACTCCACAATTCTTTTCTTTGATTAGAATTTCCGTCATCACCATAAAATTAATAAATAATACCGGTAGACCATCTGTTTTCTAACATAGGAAGTTACAATAGTGATGAGCCGAATAACATTCGCCTTTTTAGACTGATAATCCACTCGGGATGAAGTTATTGGATTAAATATTTGAACCAAGTGTTGTAAATAGACGAACTTTATCCCGAGGAACAGAAGAAGTAAATAGATTAAGAATTACAAAAGAAAAACAAACAATGCTTAAATAGCAGTTGTCTGTAATATAGTAAATGTGATTCTAAATCTATTGAGTATTTGATCGACGACGGAAGTTGTTTTAGACACATTTCCCAGTATCGCATTTCACAACCGATACCCTTAATCCTAATCTTAGATTAGACCAGTAACATATGCTATTAACTCGCGAATATAAAAAGGAGGATTCCCTTCGTGAATAGATAATCAGTCAAACTTCGACACGAAACTCTGTCGGTTCGCGACTATACAGTAAAAGTTATCTAGCCAGCCGACACTCTGCCGGTCCGCAACCGGATTGATTTTAGTGGTGAGCCGAGATCAGTTCATTCAAGCGATCTTATTCGCGATCTTATTACTGTTAGTATTTAAGTCACTTATTAAGTGACTCGAACGAAGCCTTCAAATCGCTGGGTCAATTCTCCCCTTAGAGTCCTACAGTCACAGAGATCGGACCTCCGACAGTCATCTTCAAAAGCCAAAACCTGCAGAGTAGCAGTAAGTCCCTCCTTAATTTATGTATAAAATTTATATACTGCTTAACTATAACGAATAAATTATACGTTTTAATCCTTCAATTCGAGTCCTTAACAATATGAAATATAAATCAAAATTACATAAATAACGCAAATTCCATTTGATGATTTCCGACAATTTAGTTCTTTATCCAAATGCCAAATTATGTAATGAATAGCCCAATGATTATCAAAAATATTATTATTATACAAAAATAGTATAAAAACTTACATAAAGTAAAACCGAAGTCATATACATTGCGTCACTAAGTAGAATCACATCGCTCATCAGATTGTCAGATTTGCTGTGTAGTCATTCAAAAGAAACACGAAAATGAAAATTTAGAGAATTATTAAAATCATTTGTCTGAATTTTTATTATATCAACTTACATGTAAGCGATTTCTCGCGACTTGACGTAAAGGTCTTGTGTCGACAGTCAGAGATACAATGAGAGTCAAAATAATAGTCATATAGTTATTGAAATAAAAATAAAAATAAGAACAAGAGAGAATAAAATCAACGTCACAATTCTGTAAACAAATTCATGTATAGTGGGTCTAAAGAATACGAATTATTCTATAAATTCAAACTTTGTTTCTGTTCATTTATATGTATCGCTTCCGAAATCAGTCTTTTATTAAATACCATTTACTAGTCTATCTTGATATTAGGTCAATCGGAAAGTTTTGTCTATCTAGCGGCGAGTAACTCTAGCTAGAACTGTCGATAACTCTAATGTCTAAACCAAGCTTAATTTTTTAGTTTTACCATCTGTCAATAAAATTCAGTATATAAAAGTATATGTTTGCATCAATAACATTCCTTTTTACTGCATCGAAAATGTCGACATTTGAGCCAAATAAGTATCATTTGCGCGAAGTATTAGTTTTTTGCTTCAAATGGAAGAAACCTGCAGCTAAAGCTCATCGAATGCTTATAGAAGTTTATGGTGATAGTGCTCCTTCCGATAAAAGATGCAGAGAATGATTTCGACGCTTTAAAAGTGGTAATTTTGATGTGGAGGACAAAGAGCGTTCTAGACGGCCAAGAGCATTTGAAGATGAAGAATTGCAGGCACTGGTGGATGAAGAACCATGACGCAAAAACAACTTGCAGAAGCATTAAATTGTGCCCAATCTATTATTTCCGATCGTTTGAAAGCCTTGGGAAAGGTCTACAAGGAAGGAAAATGGGTCCCATATTCTGCTTGCTAAGCAACATAGAAAGAAGTTTTTATACTGAATTGTGACTGGCAATGAAAAGTGGATCTATTTCGATGACCCCAATGCCGAAAAACCATTTGCGATCCAGGCCAACCATCGACATCGATGCCAAAGCGGAATATCCACGGAAAAAAGGCAATGCTCTGTATTTGGTGGGATCAGAAGGGTGTAGTGTACCACGAGCTGTTGAAATCTGGTCAAACAGTCACAGGGGATCTACCGAGAACAAGTTATCCGTTTGAGCTAAGCATTGCACGGAAAACGACCAGAATGTAAAACGAGACAGCATAAAATGATTTTGTTTCATGACAACGCTCGGCCTCACATCACAAAACTTGTCAAGGAAAGCACTTCGCTGGGAAGTTGCTATCTCATGCGATTTATTCATCAGACTGTACCCTTCCGTCTATCACTTGTTTCGATTGATGGTACTTGCAGAGGAACACTTCAATTCTTATGAAGACGTCGAAAAATAGGTCTCTGAGTGGACTTCAAACATGAGTCATTTTTTCGCCGCGGAATTCGCTTACTGCCCGAAAGATGGGAAAAAGTTGCTAATGATGGACAATATTTTGATTGAGATATTTTTTCATTTTGTTTTTTAAATAAAACCATACTTTTTGCAAAAAAAAAAAAACGGACGGAACTTTCCGATTGACCTAATATTTTTCCAATCAAAATCATGTTGATGATTAATTTTGTGTTCTGTTACTACGGAATGCTGTAGTGTTCCAATTTATGTGATTTTTATGTTCATTTATGCGAGTTTTCAAACATCTACCTGTTTGGCCCACATATGATGCTTCACAATTTCGGCAATCAATTTTATATACAACGTCTGTGTGATAGCTTGGGACGAACGTCTTTATGCCCCCTGATGAACTCCCTAATACCATATTATTGATCCCTTTAAATGCCATGTGTATTAAGGAGTTTTAAAAAAAAAATGTTTTGATAAAAGTGGTATAAAGGGTTTATCTTTTCTGATAAAAGTGGTATAAAGGGGATTTTTCTTATTAAAAGGCTAGATTTCTTTTATATGTTAGTCGCAAACACAGATATGTTTACTTTTAAAATATTGTATACTATTTTAAAATATTGTATACTATATAACACTAAAAAATTTTTAGGTTAATATTAGGAGTATAAATAAGTTTCCGCCATTTTTTACCAAAAATTGGGCATTTATTGTGAAAGAACGGTACCTAATGTTTTATTTGAAGTATTGTCTATCGCTAGCCACTACTTTTTCCCATCTTTCTGGCAGCATATGGATACCGCGTCGGAAAAACGCTTCATCTTTTGAAGCTATCCACGAATCGACCCAATTTTTGGTATCTTCATATGATGGCTCAGAGTCATGTGCCATCGAAACAGGTAGTAATCAGAAGGAGCAATGTCTGGTGAATACGGCGGGTGGGGTAAAACTTCCCAATTGAGTATTTCCAAGTAGGTTTTGACCGGCGCCGCAACATGT
>NW_017304747.1:150041-173566 GCF_001594115.1 Trachymyrmex septentrionalis
AATCATTCCCAACGATTTTAAGCGATGTGAAATTGCTGGTTGAGTCACTCCTAATGTAAGTGCAAGTGCTTCTTGCGTTTGGGACGAATCTTCATCCAATAATGCTTCCAATTCTGCGTCTTCATACACTTTCGGCCTTCCGTTACGTTCTTTGTCTTCGACGTCAAATTCACCGTTCTTAAACTTTTGAAACCACTCACGGCAACTTCTCTCACTTAAGGTAGCCTCACCATATGCTTTTACAAGCAATCGATGCGCCTCAGCTGCAGATTTCTTCAAATTAAAGAAGTAAATGAAAAGCTACGCAAATGATGCTTATTCGGCTCAAAACTCGACATTTTCGCACGAAAAAAGATTAAGATGCTGATGCAAAATCGCTAATATTTCAAGGTTATGTTCTTGCCAGATGTCCAACCTTATGATATGACGTTTTACAGCTGACAATTTTAACTATAACATACTGGTAGCGCCATTGTTTGTCAAACGGCGGAAACTTATTTATACTCCCAATAATAAATTAGAATACTTTTAATATGACATGCTTCAATCTCCATTTATTTTAGACCTCGTACCGACTGTCATCTCTCGTCAGAGATCGCATATGGTCCGGTCCCGAATTATAAGGATTAAGTTTCTTGACTCAAAATTCGGATCGACATTCGTATTGCTCGTTGGAAACAGGTGTTAAAGCGTCCTTCAGGACGTTGGCCCATATTCCAGAGCTATAAAAGGTGCGTTCATCGCGTGGTTTTATTTCTGTGGACGATTAAAGCGAACAACCTTTGTATTTTTTGCAAAATGGAAAAAAAACGAGTTCCGTGCAGTGATCAAACATCTACATATGAAAGGTTTAACGCCGAAAGAAATCAAAGCCGAGTTGGATAATGTTCATAGCACATCTGCACCAGCGTTTGCAACTGTATACAATTGGGTGAATGAATTTAAACGTGGTCATACATCCACATGTAATGCACCTCGTTCGGGACGTCCAATTGCAGCTGCTATGCCAGAAATCATCCATATAGTCCACGATATTGTTTTGACTGATCGACGAGTGAAAGTGCGCGAGTTTGTTGAGGCACCGATTCAATGAATTCCGCTACGAATTGCTTCCCCGTTCAACATATTCGCCAGATATAGCCCCCTGCGACTATTTTCTGTTTCCAAACCTGAAGAAATGGTTCGGAAGAAAGAGATTTATTATCAGAGAGCAGCTCATCGCCGAAACAGAGGCTTATTTTGAAGAGTTGGACAAATCATATTATTCGGACGGCTTGAAAAAGTTGAAGAATCGTTGGATCAAGTGTATCGGGCTGAAAAGAGACTATGTTGAGAAATAAAAATAAATCGATGAAAAAAAATTTTATTGTATTTTATTGTATATTTTTCTAAAAATTTATTGACTTGCCCTCGTACATTTCAAGTACTGAATTCCTTCAGAGCAACTCCGAGCAGCTCTCGAGAGACAAAACGAATAATGCTAATAAACCATAGAATGAGTTAAACAAGAGAAGCCTCTTTATCCTATATGTAAAAAGAACTACAGACCGAATTATCAATAACATTCAGAGACTTTTCCAAAGGAATTCAAGGATTTTGAGTGATTTTTTGAAAATCATTTATCTGATATTCGAATGTATTAACAGAACAATTTATGAAATTTTTATATTTTTACTAATGTTTTAATGTAAAACCCGTACATCCTTAATTATGAATTTTGCAAATATCACATGAGTATTTTGAAAACAAATTATCACTTGTTATTTTAAAGGTACGATTATCAAAAAATTAATAATTTACGAGATATTTAATATTTTATGTCAATATATGCCAAAATGAAGTATAAAATATCTCATAAACACTACAGGTTGAGAACTCTCAAACAAATCCTCTACCTTAATATGTAGAATAATATATTAGGGGAATCGTACTATGTAAAGAAAATTATATTCATTAAAAGAAATAACTTTTATATCTTTTTAATGCTTCCATCTAGAAGAAAAACAACATAACTAAAATATATTTCCCCTCGAAACCGTTCTACTTTTGTTTGAAACATTTTTTTTTAAATAAAAACGATTTTGGGAGTGGTAAATTTAAATGAGTGACCCTATATATAATATACATTACTGTACGTATATATATGACACGTTTGCATTACGAAATTTTCATAAGTTTAAGCATCGACGAGATAATATTTAAGACTGACATCCTTACGGGAGTTCTCGTTCTAATTAATATTGAAGTGATTAAGAGTAAAAAACTGATAACATTGTACTATGCATTAATACGTATCTGGAAAGTAGAATCTATGCTGAGAACGATTGAAAAATTCAAGTCAAGTCGTGATAATATTTGCTTGATATGAAAGCTTTGCAATCTGTACGTACGAAATAGTGGTTCCCAAACTTGTAGTTTACACGAACAAACAACGTCGAGTTCTTAAAATTAGACTTAGACTTTATCGCAACGAATTTGTTATACGAAAATTGATACAAATTTGCGACTGCGTGTATCATAGGTTGCGTGAGATATCAATGTGGTAGTATATAAAGATATGTCGATGCACGTAGAGTCCCTCTAGTAAGCAGTCAAGTCATAAGGGGTACCGATCTCAAATTTCGAGTCCCTTTACTTTCCACAACTTTCGATTGGTAATGAATTTGTGTGAACAACTGTTTCAGGTGTAGAAGATTTCGCGAACGCGAAATCGGACTATTAACTGTCAACCATGGTGGAATTATGCTGTTTTCGGCCACTCGATGACGTCTTTCCGGTCTTATGTCTTAACTCTTACAAAAGGAACTCTAGATGTGCAGCGCGTGGCGCAACCTCTAATGATTTCGTCGGAGTTCGAGCTTTAGGATCCCCTTAATAATAGCAAATTTATATAATATCAATTGTCGATAATGTCAGTGTTTTTCAATTATCTCCGGGCTTTTAGAACCTTTTTATACTACCGAAAATTTGCCCAGGGTTGACGGTCTTTAATAGTATCTCGTCGGTGATTTAAGCAACGTTTTACTCACATTTCCGATTTCAATTTGTATCGTTTTTGCAGTGTGATACACTGCTTCTTTATCACCTATATCGCAGCAATACGTCCAACATTTTCCACCAATTTTTTTAATCTGCTCTGCAACTTCCGCAAGACCTGTATTTACCATTTATGAATATATTTACGTTTAATATATAATATATATCTTAATATTTATCGGAAAAAAATTAAATTATGGTAAATGTGTGATTTCGAATATCATACAGACATATTCGGAAATGTTCCATTTGACCATGTTGCAATTGATCACAGCCACTCACAGCGACCGATGCCTATAGAATTTACCTACGAGTGTAATGAGTGGCTTGTGGTTAATCGATATAAGGTAACTAGGCCCAATTTGAGTCCTTTTCCAAAGTGGGCCACTCGCTATTTGTATAGAATTATATGATTAATTTAATAGATGACAAAAAAAAGTAATTCGAGCAGGCGATCCGTACAACTCGATTGCATTGATTTATAAATCATATTATTCATTTTGTTTGTGTAAGAACAGGAAAAACTGCAGATACGTCGTGGTTGTGATGTAATATTCCGTAAGCAAATAATTGCTTTCTATAATTATGAATGATCATAAACATGATCATTAATTTCCGTAGTTCATGTTATTGTAGCTCTATATTCATACTTTACAACACTATCTTTAGTTTATATTTTTGCCACAACGTTTTGTTTATAAAGAAAAGGAATTCTTAGTACGGTAATATCCGAGCATATGCGTAAGTGTGACATTTGTCACAAATATGTTCATGAAGATTGTGTGGAATTAATTAAAAATGATAAAGGGCTTTTTACTTGTCTGAACTGCAAGTAGATCTCCATAAGCACAGTTTTAAGAAGGAGAAGTTAATACAGATATTTAATGTCTAAATTGCTAAATAGGTTTTTTTAAATGTTTATACATCAATATATTTATGCAATACAATAATAAAAGTAATGTTGGATTACTTTATTTTCCATATTTTTAATATTTTCGTATGAAAAAGGGAAGATGTATACGCAGTTCACGTTGGGTACATATTTTGCTAAGATGCTTCAAATGCTATCTTTCTTTTATAAATCTTTATATAAATATTTGAATATGATTCATTTTTTTTTCAATGTTCAGAAATGTGTTTCCTCTTTTAAATGTGACCATAATTTTCAATTTTGACCTTACCAAAAGTTAAAAAAATTCTTAGGAATCCCACATTGGACCTGGTTACCTTATATATTGTAAAGATAGACTAACGACTGTTAAAAGTACGTATCAAGACTGTCAATTTTCTTTCTCTAAGTAAGATTTTACTCCAAAGAATTTAGAGTGTTAATATCTCGATATAAATTATTTTGTTGGCATTATGCTATAGAAGTTCTGTCAGTGTATACTTAATTTATAAGAAATTCACATTGTATTATTTATGTCGGAGAACTGAAGTCATATATATATATTATCAATTACACTGTGTATCCGATTTCAACCTTTAAAATTTTGCAAAGACTATGGGTTTGATTGTTGAGGATACGGCCATTTATTATTTCCCTAAGGAATTTGACAAACCTAGTAAGAAATGATTGTTAATTCGACTTCGAACGGATGTCAAATCGATGTCGAAATCATCAATTCGACGTCGAACTGATGTCGAAATTATTAATTCGACGTCGAATCGATGCCGAAATTATTAATTCGAAGAGTTATTTCTGTAACTATAGTACTCAAAATTAAATCATCTGTTTCATCCTGCAAAAATAGGCAAATTTTAAGATAGAAAAACTTTGCCAAAAATCATTGTATCAAGATGTTTAAAAAAAAATATTTTAATGAGCATTTTAGCAACTTGAAATTTCTATTTTTCAGATTTCTATTTACTTTAGAAAATGGTCTTATTGATCTTTTATGGAGTTACACAAACATAAATAAAAATGCAACAAATTTCAAAATTTTTTATGAAATTTGCAAAGTCCACGGCGCGAATTAAAAATTATATACAAATACGGTTGAAAGCATTCGAAAGATTGAATCTTTACCTTTAAGTTGCTTTTTTATTCAGCTCTCAATTTTTTTCACCGAGTTTTTCAACATTAAAGCAAAAACGATCTTTTTTATCTAGAAATTTTACTAGAAATTTTAAAATAAAATTGATTATTAAATTAATAATTTCTCCCCAAGTAGAATTTTATTTTATTCTATTTATTTTTCCATGTTTCATTCGTAATAACCAAAGTTCGCACATGCTCCTATATCTATAGTTAAAGGATTATAATATTTATTAAATATTTTCATAATATTCATAATAAACTTTTATAATCTGTGCAATTTAAACACACAAAAATATTATATGCTATCCAGATAATAATAAAATATGAAAAAGAAAATAAGAAATTTATAGTCAGCGTAGAATAGAATATTAACTGTGAAATAATTTTTTCTGAAATTAAGAGGAGCTATGAGTCAATGTAATAAAACGTAACTATACAGGTACATGGCTGTTGTCAAACTGAGCATCGTGAGTAATGTGAAGGTATATATAAACAATATTATTATAGAGAAATAAAAAACATTAGTATATTAATCTATTCTTAACTATACTATACTGTGATCTTATAAAATTATAATATTTACAATAATTATGTTATTTTTTATAAACAAATACCAAAAAATTGCATATGAATGTATTTAGTACATAGTTCTTATTATATTATCCACGCTTGTGAACAGGTTGAAATCCAATACAAGAGATTTATTATTATTTAAAACCCTATTAGGGGAAAATGGAGGAATTATGCATACTTAAGGGGATTCTAAAGTCTCCTGTTTTACCACGTAAGCACGTATAATTTTTGTGTAAGAAATACTTTTTCTGTTTTTCACCGATTCGAAAATCCTTTTCCAGAATTAAAGTATATACATTAATACGTGTCTGGAAAGTGGACTCTATGTCAAGAATAATCAAAAATTTGAAAATTGATACATTTTTTATCATTTCTTAGTGTAACTAAGAACATGGCGTCTCAGCTGTCAAACCGTGACAACATTTGCTTGATACAAAAGCTTTACAATCTGTACGTATATAATAATTCCCAGACACGTAGTTTACACGAAAAAACAACGAGTTTTTAGAATTAGACTTAGACGCTTTATCGTGAATTTGTTGTACAAAAATTGACACGTACGTGTGACTGCATGTATCATTGCGTGAGATATTGCTGTGGTAGTATAAAAAGACATGTCGATATGCAGCGCTTGGCGCGACCTCTAATGATTTCATCGGAGTTCGAACTTTACTTTAAAATCCCCTTAGGAGAATTCATTGCTGTGATTTGACGTGATTTTTGATGTTAATATAAACATGGAAATATAAAGTATAAATATTCTTCTAACAATATGCATTTTTATATTGAACAATTTTTCATTTGATAATGTTGTATTTGGCAAAAAGTAAAAAAAGCAAAAGCGAAAAAATTTTTCGCGTGTCGGGTAATTGTGCGCATGGGTTGGATAACCGTGCGCAAAGCCAAAATCATAAGAAATAAATATAAAATTAATAAAATAAATATTTCATGAAAAATTTTTAATAGAATATTGATTAGAAAATAAAAAAATATATTATTATACTATTGTTAATACAAAATTAATATAAACTTCGAAAAAATAATATAAAAGTTGGGAAAATTAATTATTTAAACAAAAATCGCATATGTAATTCTCAGAATCATCAGTTCCACTGCACTGTTCATGGACCCATTCAGAACACAGGCAGCATTGAAATTATCCAGTCAACATAAACTAAAAGTAACATAATGTTAATGTTATAATGTTGCCCTCCTCTCCCTCCCCTACTCTATAATGTAACTCCTAACGAAACATAAAAATCAACAAAAAATCAAAATGACTTTATTTTGATGCTTAAAGTCAATAAACAGTCACATTTTGTATCCAAAAATCGTCATTTATGTCAAAGTACGTCATTTTGATTTTCTTTCAACTTGGTGTATTTCTTGGGCTGTTATGTAACACCATGTATTATGTTACATTTATATTATGGAATATGACATTAATATGAATTACAACATTAATATCATGTTACTTTTAATTTGTTGACTGGGCAGAATTCTATATTTCCCGAATTCTTCGCAAATAGTACACTTTTCATTGAAAGGAAACTTGAATTGTCCATGCGCACAATTACTCGCCGCGAATTGATTTGATAAAAAAAAAGACGATTACTCAAAGAAATTTTAACTTAACTCAACGAATAATAGCTTAAAAGACGCGCAAAATGACATATTTTTGTAAGGTATGTACGATCAAATAAATAAAATAAGAATACGGACGTATAGTTTTATTTTCTGAATGTCAAAATTATCAAATTAATTGTAATTTCACTTTTTCTCACTTTTGCCACTTACTACAGTTTTAAACCGTATAATTTATGGTTATATTTCAAAAGAATTATTTCTAGTTTAGAAATTCCGCTGCAGTGGTGTCTCCATTTGTCGGGAAAATGCCAGAATACGTACAATTATGCAGACATACGAACCACTGACATATGTTGTCAAGATCATTATCTTGAGTGACCTTCAACAGGTTTTAGCTGTCGCTAAGCTCGTTATTCATTAAAAAGTTATTAACAAAAAAAGTTTGAAAAAATAATGTCTTATTTTTGCTTTAAGAAGTTAGAGTGATGACAACATATACGAAGGTCAGGGTTATTGGAGAGGATGGTTCATATCTCTGCATAATTACCAAAACCCTTAACAAGTACAGTATTGGCTTATCACTCATTATTAATCCTTTCATATGTGTATATTTAATATTTCAATTAAAAAAAAGAATCATTATTTATTTGGAATGATTTAAATAATCTCTCACCATTTTTGTTGATATCCCAAACGATTACATGAGCACCGAGTTTAGCAAATTTGATTGCGATTAGTTTGCCGATACCGCTACCACCACCAGTAATAAGAGCAATTTCACCTTTGATTGATTTTGCTCGATATCGGCGAGGAATTAACATTAACACTACAGCTTCGGTGAAATAAACTATTGCCAGGCTGATAAACAGCAATAAATCGTAGATTACATGTATACCTTTCTTCAGAGTCATCATTTTATGACCTAGTTGTAAAAAAAGTTTCAAAATTATCTATTATGTTTACCATTTTTTAATATCTTTAATAATCTCTATAATAAATAAATAAAAAATCTAAGGACTCTTTCTATACAAAATAAATAATAATAAGTAAAGGGCAAAATAAGAGTCGACACATTTCTTTAAAATTACACGAAGAATATATTACAATTAACAAGAGGTAAAATTACATAAAGCAATAATAAAATTAAAAATAAGAAAATAATAATAAAAAGTTTTTTAGTAATAAAAGTTTTTTAATAATAAAAAGTTTAATTTGCTATTAAAAGTACTTTTTATTATTATTTTCACATTTTTAATTTTATTATTGCTTTATGTAATTTTACCTTTTGTTAATTGTAATATATTCTTCGTGTAATTTTAAAGAATTGTGTCGACTTTTATTTTGCCCTTTACTTATTATTATTTATTTTCTATAATAAATGAAATATTTTGTTGAAATAATACATGATTATATGATTAATTAATAATATTGTTGAACAAAAAATTACTTTTTTCAAGCACAAAAACAAGAATACTTATTCCTTTAAACAAATAATCCCCCCACAAATTTCTCAAATGTTTTAGATTGATTGTGTGAATGTCCGATAATCTTATTGGCACGCAATTATTATATCTGAAAATTAATTCAATTAAAATGAGTGTATATTATATAGTAGTTCAACATCTTAACACTCGGACCGGTAGGCGCTTCGTACTTTAAAGTTTTAATATAAACAACAGTCTCGTTTCCAATCATAATACTTATTTCCTATAGAATTTCTTCTATATATGATCCCGTTTACTATATATTGTTCTACAACATCATAATTTTGAAAAATTTGCTATTAAAATGGTAAAAAGGACTATTTTAATACAGGTTCGGATTTTTCGTACAAATTTTAACAAGGCTCTAAAAATATCCAACCTCTATCTATGAAAAAGAGTCTACTTTGGACTGCTATGGACAATGTCGCTTTTGATCTTTCGAAGTAATGATCTTTTTCCAGTAGTCCACCTATTTCCAGAAGTAACCTTGGAAGTCACTTTTGTAACAGCCAACAGTTTCCTCATCGTTGCATTTCGTTAAATCTTTTGCTCTTTAACAGATTTTTTAAATTTAGGAAATAATCAGAAGTCATACGAGACTATATCCCAGCACAGTAATATTTTAAAAATATACTTAAAACGTACATGTTGGACGTTTTGGACATATTAAAAACATTCAGATTAGATTCATGGATATTTTAAAAATGTTTTAAAGACATCCAGTGTTACCATTTGAATCTCAAAATATCGATTTTAGGACGCAATGGCCTAAAACTGGACTAAATTAATATATTAAACAAATTTTAGACTATAATCAAGACAAAATGATTCTTACGAGGGGGGACCCAAAAAAAACGGGAATTTCGTCATAACTTCTTTATTTCTCAATATTTTAACACCAAATTTTAATCACCTTCAAAGTATTCGCCATTGACCACAACGCACTTCTCCAAACGATTCTTCCATTGTTCAAAACAGTTTTTAAATTCACTCATCGGGATGTCCTTTAAGCCTTCCAGCGATTTTTGTTTCACCTCCTCCACAGTGGCAAAACGCTTTCCTTTCATATTCCTTTTGAATTTGGGGAACAAAAAGAAGTCACAGGGGGCTAGATCCGGTGAGTATGGGGGGGTGACAATTGGTGTCATGGCGTTTTTGGTCAAAAATTGCTTCACGGAAAGGGCGGTGTGGGCCGGCGCGTTGTCATGATGGAAGAACCAGTTTTCGCCGAAATGTAAAAAGTTGTTTTACTAAAAAAAATCTCACAGGCGAACCGATGCACTCACAGCGACACAACTTCGCACACTGACGCAGGTGGCGTGACACTAACGGACATGTGGTCAAACAATAGGTTCCCCCACTCTCCCTCCCCACCACAGCGTAATTCCCGGAACTTATGGGTCCCCCCTCGTATATTGTAGATTTTTTGTCGTTGAAAATTTTCAACACAGCAGAGATGTCCATGGGACGTTCAAACGTTCTGCCAGCCATCCCCTCCACTAGAGTTCCTAGAATACCAGAGTCTGGCCTTCCCTTCATCCTCTCTTGTAATTGACGTGCCCACACAATGGCAGTACCAATCGAGAACGCACTTACATTCATATCATCAATTGAGGGAAAACACACATTTCGGATGCCATTTTTAGGGTATGGCCAGACTATGAGTTTCTAGGAATTCTACTCTCCACTGGCTTCTAACTGCACGCTAGAAGCAAAAGATTCCAAACTCTTATCACTACGAGCAGCAAGTTATTGTTGCTCGATGCTTGCCGCTTGCTGCGTGCTGTCTGAAGTAAGCTTTAATTTGGTATAAATTTTCGTTACCGGAAGTAACAAAAGTAAAACTCCTCGTGCGATCATAAAAAATTTTCATTTGTCAAGTCAGCGAAAGCAACATGTCGCGAGCAGATTTAGAAAATTTTATATAGAGATAAACATTTTTAAAATGTCCAAATGTAAACATACTTTGTTGAATAACGTATGTTTTTAAAATATTCGTACTAAGTTCATGGACGTTTGGACTAGATTGAAACCAAATCTGGATGTCTAGTGGCTGTCTGGGATATGAACTGTACAAGAGTTAGCAAAGTTAGAAATGCCATATTTAGTAAAAAAAATCTTGAATCAGGTGAAATGAATGACTCGCTCGGTCTCTGTGAAATGCGACGCTTGGAGTTTTCGACGCTCACACAATTCTGCGTATCATTGCTAACTGAATAACTGGGTGTGGTGCCACTTGATGGAGATATTTTTCAAGGTTCTCACTAAATATTGAATGCCACAATAGAGAGAATGCCCAAGGACAAAGATATTATATGCTGTTTGAGATTCCGTCAGCTCGCTCAATCATACCGTTGTCGCTATCTCACGGTCGCCCGTGAAGCCCAGGGGGACAGCTCGAGCGACCGTGCGATGGGGTGTCGAGAGCGGGACGGGGGCAGGGGAGCCTCCGGGCCGCGTTCGCGTGAGGACCTTTGGACGGGTCGTGTCGCCGGCGCGCACGCGCTCTCATTTCATTCGTTCGTTAACGCTCACTGTGAAAGGAATCACTCTGGAAAACTGCTCTAAGTGTGTGATCTCGATTAAGAGTCAGGTCATTACAACCTGTGCATTAATTAGGACTGCTCATGGTTCTGTGCAAGTGCTTCTCAGCATTAGAGTGCTTGCACGATTGTAGCCGGTCACCCGGCTCAACGGGCAGTACATTGGATCGGCCTTGCGCGAATCATCAAACTGCTCAATAGAATTGCTACTTTCACAACTGTGCAAATACTGTAAATAACTCTGATTATTAAGTAAACCCTCTTTTTTTGTAAAAGTGCCTGCTCATTTTCCTTCATCCACGCTGTATGTCTTTCACATTGTTTACGCCGCGCTCATATAGAATTTCTCGAACGCTCTATCTCCGTTGCTGAGTCGGGCGTAAGAGAGTTTCCCGAACATTTGGTCCTTCGAGCCGGACACAGCGTGGTAAAGTGACATGTAATATTTGTTTTGCAAAACATTTAACTCTCACGGTGTGCAACGGAATTTAGTGCGTACATAGTGATCACCCATCGTATTCGTGGCGCAAGGACGCTCGCCGCCCAGCGCAGTTCATCCGTCGCCAGTGTTGCCACGGCGTGATCACGCATCACCGGAGTGACATTCTCACGGGCAAATCAACAAAATATTTTTCTCTTTCACCTGCTGCTCTCTCCGTGCCCCGCTCATCATGGCTGACAAGGAAAAAAACTCAAAGTCAGAGGCGGAGGAGAAGCAGCCTTCAGGCCGTCAATCTCCTGCCACGCTCACGGTGCCTTCTCAACAATCCGCTTCCAAGGGAATGGCCTCTGGCTCAACTCAAGAACGAAGCTTACGCCAAACCTCACCAGCTCGCCTGCCAACGGAGCTCTCGATCAAAGTGAAATCTCAAACGAGCCGTTTTAATACAATTCAGAACATTGCAGAGACACAGCTCATCAGTCTCACTGACGCCTCATTAGATGAGATCAATACCTTGACAGCTCAATTAGACGAGATTCACAAGGCATTCACTAGGGAACATGCCTACTTCGAGGTAACGTGGCCAGAGGCTCATTTGGATCACCATTATTTTACAAACAACATCCACGAAAAGGAAGCTCACCACGTGCTCTCAGCCAAGCTAATGCTCAGTCGTCTCAGGCGCAACTTCAGTGGAGCATCCTCATCTCACATAGTCTCACGTGATCCGGAACCACAAGCACACTCACGGCTTCCGGATATTAAATTGCCAAAATTCAATGGTGACTATGCGAACTGGCCTTCCTTCCGTAAGCTGTTTTTTGCGGTAATTCTATAACATGCGAAGCTCAATGATGTGGAGAAGCTCCATTATCTCAGAAGTTGTGTTCAGGGTCCAGCCGAGCAACTCATCCGTGGCCTGCCTCTCACCAGAGACTCTCTCCAACCATCATGGGATCTGCTCACCTCAAGGTATGAGAATAAGAGACTAATCATGCAATCTCACCTTGACAATCTCTTCAGCTTCGTTCACGCTTCATCAAAGAGCGCCGCCTCACTCACCAAGCTAATCTCAACGGTCTCTGAGGCAAATAAGGCCCTCCACTCACTGGGAATGATGGAGCACATGTGGGATTGCTTCCTAGTTCACCATGTGTCACTCTTCCTTGACCGAGACACAAGAGAGGCATGGGAAACGTCGTTGGGATCCTCTCAAGAATATCCTCGCTTTGCTCAATTTGAGACCTTCTTGAATGCTAGAGCGAGAGCACTGGAGAGACTTGAAATCACACCAGCTCAATTAGCCAGCCCATCGAAGGCCATACCAAGCTCGTTCAAATCATCAGTGAAGAAGGCGACCGCTCACCAAGTGACAGCTCAAGCACAGACTCAATCATCTTCGTCGACAACTTACCCATGCGACATGTGCAATGGGCAGCACTTCATCGTCAAGTGCACAAAGTTTAGAGATCTCACGCCAGCTCAACGAAAGACTACTGCGATTGACAAGAGGCTATGCTTCAATTGTCTGGGGCGACATAATGTCCGCTCATGTCGTTCCACGTTGAGCTGCAAGACGTGCTCAGCTAAGCATCACTCAATGCTGCACGTCGAGCAATCCTCATCCTCTTCAGCTCCAGCTCAATCTGCCTCCTCATCCGCTCAATAGGAAGTTGGTGCAATCGTCGAGGAATCTGCTCAAGGGTACTCAGAATATTCAACGCTATTGGCAACTGCATTAGCGCACATCCACTCATCTGCCTCAACTCATCAAGTTCGGCTACTCATCGATGAAGGATCTGAACTCACCTTCATCACGGAAGGTCTCATCAGACAGCTCAACATACAACGTCGCCATTCAACGATTTCAATCATTGGCATTGGTGGAACTACTCAAACGAAGGGTGTTGTCACACTCACTCTTCACTCCAATCATTCAAAGCACACTGCCAAGATACAAGCGCATGTTTTAAAAACACTGACGACAATTCTACCATCATTTGAAGCGCCTCAACAATCGTGGCCACACATTGAGAAGTTGAAATTGGCAGATCCACAATTTCTCATTCCACGTACAATCGATCTCATTATTGGAGCAGATGCATACGGGCAGATCATCAAGCCCAACATTATCAAGCAATCTCCTGAGATGCCAATCGCACAGCTGTCTATATTCGGCTGGTTGATACTTGGTCCCATACTCTCATCATCATCACATCCATTGACTGCACATCACATCAAGATTCAACGACATGACTCAGATCTTCAAGAATTGTTGACAAAGTTTTGGATGCAAGAAGAATTGCCAGCTGATCATACGACACAACTCACACTTGAAGAACAACAATGTGAGGATCACTTCAAGGCCACTCACTCTCGAGACTCAACGGGACGGTACATTGTACGCATACCACTCAAGCTCTCCGCCAGTGTCTTAGGCAACTCATACAATACAGCTCATCATTGTCTTCAGCGAACTCTCAGACGACTCAACAAGGACAGGGAATATCAGAGCCTTTACACCAAGTTCATGACTGAATATGAACAACTCAATCACATGGTGAAAGTCACATCAGAACCCTCAGGGAATGTGGCGCCATACTATCTACCTCATCATGGCGTACTCAAACCCGACAGCACAACAACGAAGCTTCGGGTCGTTTTCAATGGCTCGAGTCCAACTTCATCAGGATATTCAGTGAACGATCTCATGCACACCGGTGCAAACCTGCTGCTCGATGTCTCAGACGTTCTCATGTGGATCCGTGGCCATCGTTACATCTTTGCCACAGACATAGCTAAGATGTATCGACAAATCAAGGTACACCAATCAGATTGGGATCTACAGCGCATTCTGTGGATTGACGAACATCACAATGAAACATCATACTATCTCACCACGGTCACTTATGGAACGAAGGCTGCTCCATTCTTGGCAGTGCGGACACTCATACAACTTGTTGAAGATGAAGGACATCGATTCCCACTGGCAGTGCCATCAATCACTCATGGAAGATACGTGGATGACATCTTTGGTGGTGCTGACACAGTGGAACAACTCACAGAAATCACTCATCAACTGGAAAATCTCTGCCATGCGGGCGGGTTTCCTCTCGCTAAATGGCACTTCAATCATCAAGATTTATTAAATGCAATCTCATTGACGCACTCAATCTCCTCATCAGTCTCACTTGACGATTGCGCAACCAAAATTCTCGGATTAAGATGGCTTCCTCAACAGGATGTCTTCACATTCGCAACAAGCTCAATATCTCATCAAGAACAATTCACAAAGCGTCGTGTGTTATCTGAAGTGGCAGATATTTGATCCACTTGGTTTTGTCTCACCAATAGTCATTAGAGCCAAGATGCTTCTACAAGAGCTCTGGCTCCACAAAATCAACTGGGATGATCCATTGCCGTCTCAGGTTGGCTCACGGTGGCTCAACATCAGAAAGGATCTCACAAACCTGGCCAGGTTCTCAATTCCACGTTGGTTCAACACAAGTAGTGACTCAAGCATTGCATTACATGGCTTCTCTGATGCATCTCAATTTGCCATGGCTGCAGTCGTTTACATGGTCGTGCTCAAGCCGTCCACTGGCGCCAAAACTTCTCTCATATGCTCAAAAACGAAGGTAGCTCCTTTGAAGAGGCTCACTATTCCAAGGTTAGAGCTCACAGCAGCGTTGCTTCTTGCAAAATTGCAATCAAACATGTCCATACCACACTCAAGATGGACATCAAGACAACATATTTATGGACGGATTCTCAAGTGACTCTCACGTGGATCAAAACACACTCATCCCGATGGAAGGATTATGTGCGAAACAGAGTATCACAAATCCAAGAACTCACGACACATGCTCATTGGAAATTTGTTCCAGGCACATCCAATCCAGCGGACTGCGCCTCTCGTGGTCTAACTACAGCTCAACTTGAAGATCATAAACTGTGGTGGGCTGGACCTTGCTACAACCTGAAGATCAATGGCCCACTCAACCAACTGGCTCTGACGAACAGTGTACAGTGGAATCACGCCCAGGAATCTCACTTTTCACAACCAACATGAAAGTGGATTATCATTGGGATCTTGTTCACAGATATTCATCTCTCAATCGACTGCTTCGGATTACAACTCTGTGTCAAGGATTTGTCCTACGATTAAAAGGGCAATATGATCGCTCACGGGCTACATGCATCTCAGTCAATGACATCGAGAAAGCCAAGATCTTCTGGATAAAGGCCACTCAATCAGCATTTTTTGCTCACGAGCTCAAGGTTCTCAGCTCACAATCACACCTGCCAACCTCTCATCCTTTCAGTCGTCTCACAGCATTTATCGATCATCAAGGAATTGCTCGTGTAGGAGGACGGCTCAGCAACTCAACACTCACGTATGAAGGCAAACATCCAGCAATTCTTCCTCGCCACTCAAGATTGTCTGAGCTTATCATTGACTACTCTCACAAACAGACATTACACGGCAGCACGCAACTCACATTAGCTCATATCAGGCAATCTTATTGGATCATCGATGGACGAGCTCCAGTGAAATCTCATGTCTTGCGGTGTGTTGTGTGTGCTCGACAAAGGAGGGTCCGTGCACATCAACTGATGGGCCAATTATCTCTGCCTCGAGTCACACCCTCACATGCATTCACTCATACTGGGATTGATTATGCCGGACCACTCACACTCAAACCATGGAAGGGAAGAGGAGCGAAGACTCATAAAGGATGGATTTGTGTGTTTGTCTGCCTCACAACATCTGCAGTTCATTTGGAAGTTGTTTCAGACTACTCAACGGATGGATTTCTTTCAACATACAAGAGATTTGTGTCAAGGAGAGGCATCCCACACTTACTCTACTCCGACTGCGGGACGAACTTTGTTGGAGCTGATAAATCGCTCAAAACATTGTTCACACAGAACTCTCAAGAGAATCAACACATTTCGGCTCTGCTCGCTCAAGATCGCACTCAATGGAATTTTAATCCACCGTCTGCCCCGCACATGGGTGGCAAATGGGAGGCAGTGGTGAAATCACTCAAATACCACCTGCGTCGTACCATCGGAGAAACCTTGCTCACTTTTGAGGAAACGACAACCCTGCTCACCCCAGATCGAGGCGATCCTGAACTCACGACCTCTAGAACCACTCAGCGACGATCCAGATGACATCTCAGCACTCACCCCAGGACATTTCCTCATCGGAAGTGCGCTTACAATAGTACCTGAGCCATCTCTGGAAGACTTAGCCATCTCAAGACTATCACGATGGCAATTCATATAGCAACGAGTACGAGTATCTGCAACGACTGCAAGCTGTCTCAAAGTGGCATCATCCATCAAACACCATACAAGTGGGCTCATTGGTGCTCATCACAGATGAAAGGTTTCCTCCATGCAAGTGGCCATTGGCTAGAGTCATTGCTGCAATGCCAGGAGAAGATGGACTCACCCGAGTGGTGACACTTAAGACACCCAAGGCAACTGTCACCAAACCTATCACCAAACTCACACCTTTGACAACTCTCACCAGACCAATTGCCAAGCTCGTACCTCTGCCTATTGCTCACCAGGACCAAGCTCAATGACTATAGGAGGAGACTCATCATCAATCCCATTGCTGATGGCGGGCGGGAATGTTTGAGATTCCGTCAGCTCGCTCAATCATACCGTTGTCGCCATCTCACGGTTGCCCGTGAAGCCCAGGGGGACAGCTCGAGCAACCGTGCGATGGGGTGTCGAGAGCGGGACGGGGGCAGGGGAGCCTCCGGGCCGCGTTCGCGTGAGGACCTTTGGACGGGTCGTGTCGCCGGCGCGCGCGCGCTCTCATTTCATTCGTTCGTTAACGCTCACTGTGAAAGGAATCACTCTGGAAAACTGCTCTAAGTGTGTGATCTCGATTAAGAGTCAGGTCATTACAACCTGTACATTAATTAGGACTGCTCATGGTTCTGTGCAAGTGCTTCTCAGCATTAGAGTGCTTGCACGATTGTAGCCGGTCACCCGGCTCAACGGGCAGTACATTGGATCGGCCTTGCGCGAATCATCAAACTGCTCAATAGAATTGCTACTCTCACAACTGTGCAAATACTGTAAATAACTCTGATTATTAAGTAAACCCTCTTTTTTTGTAAAAGTGCCTGCTCATTTTCCTTCATCCACGCTGTATGTCTTTCACATTGTTTACGCCGCGCTCATATAGAATTTCTCGAACGCTCTATCTCCGTTGCTGAGTCGGGCGTAAGAGAGTTTCCCGAACATATGCAGAGGTAGGATATTTTGGGGGTAGATCTCATATATTATTATAAGTTGAAAGAAAAAAAAAATTCATTTAAATATAGGTTCTAAAATACTTTATTAAAAAGTTATAACAAAAATATTAAATGCAAGAAAAAATATAAAGTATAAGAAACAATTTTTATCTAAGTTTTTGCTAGAATAGAGGAAACCTTTATATAAAGATTTCTTTTATCCTCGCAGAAAAGGTAATAAATTCAAAATTACATGTATGTCAAGCTTATATTGATATATGGATGCACTTTTAAATGCCAACTTAGGTAAAGTTGATTTTTACGCACATTTAATGTTTTTATTATAATTTTCAATAAAAAATTCTAAGACTTTATGTTTATTTAACATCTTTTTTTATTTCAACTGATAGAAGTTATTATATTAACTAAAGTTATTATATTGTAATTTGTACGAAAAATATTGATATTTTCACTATGTATGCCTTGACATTTTATAGTTACAATATAATGTGTTGAAAAAGTTTTATTGTAATTAAAATTAAACATATTAAGAATTTTCAATTCTCTTAAAAAGGAGTTTATAAACGAAATTTTATTAACGCTCTAAAAACAATGAGAAACGAGTAGTAGGGGAAAGTGAGTGAATTGTGCGCTTAAGGGAAATTTATTGTCCTGGAATGGTTTTCCAAGTTCAAAGCGATATAAGTATGGAAATAGAAACATTATTCTATCATTACGTATCCTCATATCGAACAGATTTTTATTCAATATTTGTATTTGAGTAAACGGAAGAAACAGAAAAATGAAAAAATTTTTTACGCGTCGGGTAATTGTGCACGAAACAAAAGTCGTACAAAATGAATTAATTGTGGAATATTGACAAAGAAATCATAAAATATGTATATTCATTATATTACAATATAAATATATATTGTATATATTAAGAAAAAATACAAAAGTATTATAATAATAATGCACATAGACTTTGGCAAAATCAAATAGCAAAATAGAATAATAATGCCAAGAAGAAAAAATTAATGCAAGTCGATATTTCCATTATTTTCTTTTTTTCGTTCATTTTCTTTTTTCTTTTTTTTCACTCTTTTTGGCGTTTAAATTCTCGAGGTAGGGGAACTCACCATAATAAGATAATTTTTATTCACAATTCATATTATGTTAATTTGTGTTGTCTCTGAGAAGGGCTCAAAAGAGCCGAAACATGTAAGCGCGTTTTAGTGAATAAAGAAGTTTGACACTTCATAGATATACTATTTGCACGACGTCTTCTGCGCTTGACTCCTACTGCCCGTATCCTTTCCAGTTCTTTAATTTCTTTTTATATAATATGGTGCCTCTAATTATTTTATATAATATGGTGCCTCTAATTATTTTATGTAAAAGTATTAACGTAGAGTTATAAAAAAATCGATAGTTTACAAGATATTTAATAATTATGTACTTTATTCCAGCATATTTTGACAATATAAAATATTTCCTAAACCAAACAGTTTTTGATAATTATATCTTAATACTTTTCTGCACAGATTAATAAGATGATTCAATTATATTAAGGAATTAAAAAAATAATTGTTTTAAAAAAATTTATAGTTTCGTATGAATTTATGTTTTGGTTTCGTATTGATGAAATTGATGATTTTGTATAAAATATTTTTTTTAAAAGCAATTATATATTTTCTTCACTAATTTGCGAGGTATTTCATATTTTATATCAAAAAGTGCCAAAATAAAGTATAAAAAATATCTTATAAACTATTGATTTTTTGATAATTCTGCCTTAATTTTACATTTAACTTACTTGCCTTATTTTTACATTCAAAATAATTGGAGGAATTATATTATATAAAAAAAAATCCTATAATTCTATTAAAAAAATAATTTTAATATTTTTAAAAACTAATTTTGAGAAAAATTTTTGCTTAATATTTATTCTTTTGAAACGTACAATTTTTACTTTTAATATTTTGTTATATCATTAAAAACAACAGAAATATTTTGATACATAAGTCAGAAGAAACATCCTGTATGATATATGTATAAAGTACATAAAATATCGAAATATACGTATAAAGTACATAAAATATCGAAATACATACATATATATAAAACACGGTATATAAAATTGTAAATTCTTAGAATTGAAATGTGAATTATAATGTTTAAAATAAACTTTACATCATTTATTTGTGTATTACCATTAATAGTGTTTCTTGTATAATGAACGTGAACATTTAAATTTGATTAAGAAATAAAGACATGCATGATTGCACAATTTATATATTTATATCTAGGTTATTTTGAAAATGCAAATTTACTCTTGAATTTCGTTTAAATTTTTGTGTATCAAATCTTGCTTTGCCCATTTATGTATTTTTGTAGTAATTTATAAGAAAGTATTCAAGGATCATCAAGTCACGGCGCTTTAGGTTAATTCATTATCGGTAGTTGCTGACTGGTGAAAGCTAGCTAGTACAATGGAAAGTTGTACCTTTCATCTAAACTTCTAGTGATCCATGAGAGAATGAAACATTAAATTTTTATTTATGAATTAATTAAAAATTATATAAATTATTAAAAAATACATTAGTTCATGTATATACATGTATAAATACACTGTATTTCTTATGACTAGTTTTCATTTTATAGTTTTGAATTTTTTTCTTTCTTGTAACAGAATGTTATTAATGTATTTAATACATATTTATAAACTTTCTTTGCAATAAAAATATTGTAATAAACGAAAAAATATATATGCTTAAGCAGTAATAGTAGTATAATTAAATAGCAATTACTTTAAATATTATTCTCTATTTATATATCTTGAATATATTTTCAGTTTTTTAATCTTTTATTTTCTCATAAAAATATGTATATTTAAAACTTATTTTAAAACATACGTAATCTTTTAATCTCGCAATGCTCACAACAATTACCTTTCATTTGATGGAACATCTAAACATTCAGTATTAGATCCCTCAGCAATTCGCGTAGTTTTGCAGAAGTCACACTTAACAATTTTATATAATCAGTACTGATAATACATAAATAAATGTTTTGTATTAAAATTTTATCGTATTTATTTTATCCACTTTCTTGCATTATTTTCAAAATAAAGTAAATATATGTCTATGCTTCGCAATGCGTACTAGGTGACCGACAAATGTTGACTGTGGTTTCTAGTACGCCCGAATTACTGAGCGCATCGTAGAAGTGTCAGGTAGTGAAGTCTTAGCTATAGTACAAACGTTCCGTCAGGATTATGGAGACAAGGAATATAACTGGAGAGAGTGCAAGAATGCGAAAATATAAATTTTATAAAGAGAATGTTTGTGAAAATAATAGTTTTAGTTTAACAAACTTTACGTTGCGATTATCTCTTTGAATGTAAAATGTCATAAACTGTTCATAAGATGTATATAATATATTGCCTATATAAATATCTATGATGTTAAAAAAATAGCATAACAGAGAATTTCGCGTATTGATAATTATACAAACCTGGCATACTCCATCATTTCTTTTTTAAATTTATTCAGAATACTTTATACAGATTATAATTCTCTCTAACTTTTAATGACCAAATGAGGATTATTCTTTTTTTTTTTTTTAAAAAGAAAGAAAGGGAGGCAATTTACAATTATATTCTCCGTACTTTTATTTTTCTCTGTTTAAAGTATAGATACTCATTTTATTTTAAATAAATACAGATAGTGCTGGAAATAGCTAAATTGAATACGGTGAAATCTCGTTCTGGTACGTAATCTGTGATTGCACTTGTGCATGATAACGGTAAATGTATGTATTATAGATTGCAAAATTTACCTTGCAATAACTTTTCTAAATTATATTTTCTTGTTTTTCTTGTTTTTAAATTGGATGCAAAAAATAAGATAATTGCGTTATATCTTTTTTCAATTTTTATAAAATAAGATACAATATTACGTTACACGCATTATTAATTTTTATTTAATTTTGATTAATATTGTAAACAAAGTACTTTGTAACTCAAACGTATATTTATATTGATAATGCAATCGTTTTTATTGAATATATCTGGATTAAATGTATATGATAAGTGTACATGGTTTAAGCATATACATAGTTAATTTTTTTTAATAATGTAATTATTAAAAATTATTCTGAATAAAGTTATTCTATTTAGGAAAATTTATAAAATGACTTAAAAGTTTTTTAAACTTTTGTAAATGTATTTAATGATAATTTTAACTGTTTAAATGAAATAATATAATCATAGTTTTAATAAAGTATTTTATGACAAAATTTAACAATGCAATAAAATGTGTTTTTGTTAATCGTTCTTGAGATATTATTTGTGTTATTAAGTATGGAAAAACAAAATATATTTAATAAAAAAGTGTTAATTAACAAATAGTTAAAAACTTTTGTTTAAGCATTATATAAATGTTTCCAACAAAATAACTTTTATTACAAAATTTTTTATAATCTTGTTTTTTTGTATTTCTGTTATTTAAGAAATAATTAAGTATACATACTTAAATCAAACACATTGTTATATTTGTGTATATATAATAAACTACTGGAAACTGCTATTTCAAATAACTTTCTGTTTGTTAAATCTATAACAAAAAATCTATAAAAAAATCTAAAGATCTCTAAATAATAAGAGAATAATTATACTGTTGAAAAAACAAATATGAGGATAACTGTATTATTTAAGGCAGTATACTGTAGAAACAAATTATACATTTATTATTGTATGTTTTTTTTTTAAGAAGAAATCAATGTTTTCGGTAATTTTTAAAATAAAGCCATGTAATTTTTTTACATAATTTGATTCTTTTAATCATTTAAATTTATTTTTATTATACTTTAATTGAAATGTTCATATTACTCAGGACCATGAAACAAATTTTTGAAGAACAACTCAAACCAGAGTATGTGTTTTTTATAGATTTTAGATCGCTAAATCCCAATTCATAAGCTGTTTCTAGCTCGTAAACTCCATCACGTTCAATTTTTTAAATAATCAAAATAAATGATGGAAAAGTTTATGAAAATTGAAACATTTGAGAAAGAAGCAAAAATAACTATAACATTAAAATGTGGTCGCAGAACTTTAAATATATTTTGGTAAGTCTAACAAAGAACAAAAAATTTTGCTTTGTTAATGTTATTACAACCTGTTATAATGTTATTATAACACGTCAAATTATTGTAAAATTTCTTTATGCAATAAACAATCAGCCGATCTGTATGAGCTATGGAAGATTTTTTCAGCTCCAAATGGTTATTTTAATTGTTATTTTGGAAGATAAGTTCAGTAAATTAGCCACACAGAGTTGGGCACAAAATATATCAGTATGAATTTACGCGGTGCAGATATATAAATTATAATACTTAATGGTAAAGCAAAATTTCTGTATTGTACACTTTGTTAAACTTGCCAAAATATATTTAAATCAGTTCTGCAACCGCATTTTAATGTTATGTAATTGTATGTTATGTAATTATATTTTATATATATATATATATATATATATATATATATATATATAG
>NW_017304747.1:173666-192022 GCF_001594115.1 Trachymyrmex septentrionalis
ATTTTTCTTGATTATCTAAAAGACTGGACGTGATGGAATGAAACAGTTTACGAATTCGGATAGAGTGATCCAAAATCTATAAGAAATCTACTCTGATTTGAGTTGCTCTCCATAAATTTTTTTATGATCCTATGTTATTATAATATATTAATGTATTGTACCTTGCCATGGCCATTGCTTGAAGTTTTTGTCTGCTAATAAATTTTGTCACAAAGTGATGTTACAGTGTAAAATCAGACTCTGTGAATGCTAGCAAACATAGCACAGTTACTAGCGTCTTCCATAAAAAACCATTTAATTGGCTAAATTCCGCTAAATCCTTAAACTGTGGAAAAATGAATCTTGATAAATATCCCACTTTTTATTGCCAAATAATAATGGATCTCTCTCGTCTCCAGATTACTACAACATAATAATTACCTTAGAACGTGCATATTATTTTATATTTGTTTTAAGAAAAATATTTATTACTTAATAAATATTTCTTTTAACATACAGTTTTTTTTGACAAAAATGTTAATAAGGAAAGATATATTTAGGCTGGATTAAATTAAAGTAAATCTCAACAAGAGATACATACGCGAAGTTTTGCCATCTCTTCTCAATTATTGAGAGAAATGTAGGTAAATTGAAGAAAATGCTTCTCCACTTGAAACCGGTGAAAGGACGCTGCCAAACTAGGTCACTGATAATTGACATGATATGCGAAGAGGAGAAAGAAATATAAGAGCAATACGAGATATTAATGTTATGAAGCATTTTATGCGATATTCTGGAATAGTATGCCTAATATATGAGATGTAGATTCTTTTATGGCGGGTGGAAACCTTCGTCTATGTAACAACCAATTTTTTTCACGTACTAATTGTTAACCATCCAAAATAAATAATTCATAATATGTACATGTGTTGAGAAATAAAAGTATGAGAATTACATTGACGTAAAAAATATTAACATTGTATATCTAAAATTATAAAGATATGAATTATGACATTAAACTTTTATTACGGTCTTTCCTTAAAAATTCGGCATATAAATTTAAAAGTTAAAGAAATTGTTTACTCGATTTCTTAAAAAATAGAGAGAATATATAAACATATCAATTTCATTTAAAAAGATCTATTTATATATGATAATAAAATTTTTATAAGTATTTTCTTGAAATTTTAAATATTATAAATAAATAAAATATAAAAATAACAAGTGATAGTTTGTTTTCAAAATACTCATATGATATTTGCAAAATTCATAATTAGGGATGTACGGGTTTTATATTAAAACATTAGTAAAAATATAAAAATTTTATAAATTGTTCTATTAATACATTTGAATATCAGATAAATGATTTTCAAAAAATCACTCAAAATCCTTGAATTCCTTTGGAAAAGTCTCTGAATGTTATTGAAAAAAATTCGGTCTGTAGTTCCCTTTACATATAGGATAAAGAGGCTTCTCTTGTTTAACTCATTCTATGGTTTATTAGCATTATTCGTTTTGTCTCTCGAGAGCTGCTCGGAGTTGCTCTGAAGGAATTCAGTACTTGAAATGTACGAGGGCAAGTCAATAAATTTTTAGAAAAACATACAATAAAATACATTTTTTTTCATCGATTCATTTTTATTTCTCAACATAGTTTCTTTTCAGCTTGATACACTTGATCCAACGATTCTCCAATTTTTTCAAGCCATCCGAATAATATGATTTGTCCAACTCTTTAAAATAAGCCTCTGTTTCGGCGATGAGCTGCTCTCTGATAGCAAATTTCTTTCTTCCGAACCATTTCTTCAGGTTTGGAAACAGAAAATAGTCGCAGGGGGCTAAATCTGGCGAATATACTGGATGGGGAAGCAATTCGTAGCGGAATTCGTTGAATTTGGCCATCGATGCCGGGCACGTGTGAACCCGTGCATTGTCTTGATGGAAGAGCACTTTCTTCTTCGTTAAATGAGAATGTTTTTTCTTTAAAATATTGTTGAAACGGTCCAATAAGGCTGCGTAGTAAATTGCCATTGATCGTTTGCTTTGACGGACAGTAATCGATATGAATTATACTACGTGCATCCCAAAAAACTGTGGCTTTCCGGCCGACTTCACGGTCTTCGCCTTCTTCGAAGCTGGTCCGTGACTGTTCCTTCGTCTCGGGTGTAAAGTAATGGATCCATATTTCGTCCACAGTAATGAATCGACGCAGAAATTCATCTGGATTACATTGAAACATCTCCAAACATTGTTTTGAAATCGTCACACGGTCGTGCTTATGGTCCACAGTGAGCAAACCGGCACCCATCTTGCCGATAGCTTTTTCATACCCAATTGTTCGTGCAAAATTGAAATCACTATACCACGTGATATGCCTGTGGCCTCAACAGCTCGCGCACTTTCACTCGTCGATCAGTCAAAACAATATCGTGGACTTTATCGATGATTTCTGGCGTAGCAGCCTCAATTGGATGTCCCGAACGAGGTGCATCATATGTGGATATACGACCATGTTTAAATTTATTCACCCAATTGTATACAGTCGCAAACACTAGTGCAGATGCGCTATGAACATTATCCAACTCGGTTTTGATTTCTTTTGACGTTAAACCTTTCATATGTAAATGTTTGATCACTGCACGAAACTCGTTTTTTTCCATTTTGCAAAAAATACGAAGGTTGTCCGCTTTAATCATTTACAGAAATGAAACCACGCGATGAATTCCGCTCAAAATTTGACAGTAATCAGCTGAAAGATGCTACTTGTCAAAAAGTAATGTGACATGACACTGCGAATGCCCTCTGACAGATTTTCTAAGAACTGATTGACTTGTCCTCGTAGAATTTAGCCCTGTTACACAATAAAGTCTCAATTCGTAAGTCGTAAGAAATTAATCATAATCGATTATTTTTATCATATCCTACTATGATTGGCCAATTTCTTATGCTTTACAAATTGTGCGAGTCTATTGTGTTTTTTTAGTCCCGTTCTACAATAGATTGCATGTCGGAATTGAATATCGCTAGTCGCTTATCGCGTGTTGTATGTCGGGTATGACTTTCCAGTCTATAATTGTGTCGTAAGTCGGAACAATGGATATTGAAACATTGAGTATTTGTTCAAATTTATTATTAATTTGGACGCAAATTATAAAAATGAGATTACTTTTAAGAAAACGTATTCCATCTATATAAACTATTTTATTGTATGCAAAATAGAGATTATGTTCCATCTAATCGTCGTCGTAAGAATTGAAAAGATGGGAGTTGACCATCTTCCATTCCGACACCGACAATCGATCGTGACAATTTTATTCGACAGCCGACAATCCATTGCGCATGCGTACGATGCCCGACTCCGACATATGAACTATTGTAAAATGGGTCTTAGGCCCGTTCTACAATCAGTCGTATGTCGATGTCAGCTGTCTCTAGTCGTTTGTCGTATGTTGTATGTCGCACATGAATATTTGCTATTCTACAATTGAGCCGTTGATTGAAGTCGAAAGGTCGGAACAAATGTAATGAATGATTATTGAATATACCATATATTCAAATTTATTATTAATTTTACGCAAATTATGAAAATAAGATTACTTTTAAAGAAACGAAAAAGAAAGGAACAAGGAGATGATGGGTAAAACCTCATATTACCACAAATATGAGACAGAATTTTGGTGCGCATTACGCATTATTTATATAGTGTAAGACACCAACACGAATACGTGTATAAACTTCCGAAATCGTAACGTTTCAAAAGGGTAGGGAATATTGTCGGGATCAATCCGAAGGAGGGATAATCTATGGAAGAATTCCGTGGAAGGAAAGGGTCTAACTTTAACGTCGTGTACAACGATATTCACTGTTCAGATCCTCTTTATTGTAAATCTGGTAACGGATTGTGTCCTGTACAAATGTATCGCTATGTATCTCTCCCCTTTTGCCCTACTATCACAATTCACCCAATCCCGAAAAAGTATTGTCGATGGACCAATGACAAGGCACTCATATGCGGTAATGGCGGGTTGATCGGAACGCCGTCAGTGATGAAACGCGAAAACTAAAACTTATACCAGGTGTACAAGTATGAAATGCGGATTTGAGAAAACAGATGCGCATCAATGCAGTGTGTGGTATAAAGATTTGACTGTTATGCCATTTTGAAGTGTCACCAACAAGTGTCAGACGCGCACGAGTGATAAATTGAAAAAGTGTTTGCATAGTGTTGTGTTGCTGTGTTCGATATATCGAAATTTATACCAAACGAAGAGCATTCGCGGACAGCATTAATTTTTTGTTTTCATTTGAAGAAAACTGCTGCTGAATCATACCGATTACTTCGAGAAGCTTATAATGAACATGCTCCATCGCAAGATATGTGTGAACGATGGTTTCGGCGTTTTAAAAGTGGTGACTTCGATTGCAGACAAGGAACACGGAAAACCGCCAAAAAGGTACGAAGATGTGGAATTGCAAGCATTGTTGGACGAAGATGATTCACAAACACAAAAACAACTCGCAGAGCAATTGAGCGTTAGTCAACAAGCTGCTTCCAATCGCCTACAAGAGATGGGAAAGATTCAGAAGACCGGAAGATGGGTACCGCATGAGTTGGACGGCAGGCAGATGGAGAGGCGCAGAAACACATGTGAAATTTTGCTTGCACGATACAAAAGGAAGTCGTTTTTGCATCGTATCGTTAGTGGGGATGAAAAGTGGATTTATTTTGAGAATCCCAAGCGCAAAAAATCATGGGTAGACCCAGGCGCACTATCCACATCGATCGCAAGATCGAATCGTTTTGGCAGAAAGACGATGCTCTGTGTTTGGTGGGACCAGAAGGATGTGGTCTATTATGAGTTGTTAAAACCTGGTGAAACGGTTAATGCTGGACGTTACCAACAACAATTGATCGATTTGAACCGTTCGCTGCTTGAAAAAAGACCAGAATACAAAAAGAGACAACACAAAGTAATTTTTCTTCATGACAATGCTCCATCACATATGGCAAAACCGGTTCGCGACATGTTGGAAGCACTCAGCTGGGAAGTTCTACCCCATGCGGCTTACTCACCAGACTTGGCTCCTTCCGATTACCACTTGTTTGCATCGATGGGTCACGCACTTGCTGAGCAGCGCTTTGGTTCGTACGAAGATGTGAAAAAATGGCTCGATGAATGGTTCGCGGCAAAGGGGGAAGATTTTTACTAGCGTGGTATCCACAAATTGCCCGAAAGATGGGAAAAATGTGTAACTAGCAATGGAGTATACTTTGAATAAAGCTCTTCTTATCATTCTTCCGAATTTAATGTGTTTTTTTTTGGAAAAAAATCCGCATTTCATACTTGTATACCTGGTAATCTATGACTGAAAGAGCTATCTTACGATACTTTCAAATAAATGATCATGAAGAATTTTTTAAACTTACAAGGATGTCAGTAACACAATTTGATTATTTATATGATTTACTAAAACCAAAATTACGGAAAAAAAAGTCATAGAAAACCTTTGCCAACAGAGATTCGTCTTGCAGTCACATTGAGGTTAGTTTATTCATTATATTCTCTATTGCAAATATTGTTAATACAATTTATTTATATTTTATTTGTTTCCAAAAATATGAAATGTATCACAAATTTAAATTTATTTTTAGCTTTCTTGCTCATAGAGATAGTATGGCAATTAGGGCATTATTTTTTTAAATAGGAAAATCGATTTTATATAGCATTATTCTCGAGATTTGTGATGCTATATGGGAAGTATTACAACCAAGAAATCTCCAATAGGAAGAGGATGAGTGGATAAATATTTCAATGATATTGCAAAAGACTTCAATGATATTTAGGATGATCTCAATTCGGAGCAATCGGAAAGCACTGCCAAATTCAAGCTCCACCAAATTCGGATAATGCTATTCATAATTATGAAGGCTCTTTTAGTTTAATATTAATGATTATTATGGATGCTCGTTATCGCTTTATTTGGGTTGACATAATTGGACATTATGGTAAATTTAAACTATACAATCATTACAAATAAAATCTATTTTAAAGAAAAAAGAATGATGAAAAATATGTACGTACTTATTTATAGGTTCTCTAAATGACGCTGAAATCTGGTCAAATACTATATAGCAAATACTATATACGTAGGCTGCTAGAAAAGTTTCTGCAATCTAGTACTTCCAGTGGTGTCAACGTTCTGCTACTATCATATTCGTAAAATTAGACGTTTTTAACCTATAATTCAATTGACAATTTGTACCCAAGCCAACGTCACCTGAAGCAGTTGTTGAAACATTTCGTACACTGATACCTGAGGTTACAGCCTTAGAGTGGAAAAAATGCTTCGAAAATTGGTTCGAGCGTATGCAAAAATGTATCGATCTTAAAGGCGAATACTTTGAAAAACAATAAAGCCATTCACCGAATTGTATATGTTTTTTTTCATATTGTTTGCAGAAACTTTTCCAACAGCCTACGTAGCATATACAATAAAGCAAGCTTTCGAAAATAATACTTTATCTATACCAGAAGCACGCCCTTTACCTAATACGAATTATCCAATGCCATTTATTGTACTATGATTGGTGACGAAGGTTCCCACTAAAAACATATTTAATGCATCCATATGCAAGAAGAAATATACAAAATATTCAACAAAGAGTATTTAATTATCGACTTTCAAGAGCACGTCGAGTTGTTGAGAACGCTTTTGGAATTCTTGTAGCACGATGGCGTATATTACAAAAACTTTTAGTTCAGAAAAAGTAGATACTATAGAGAAAATTGTGCAGGCTATAATTTGTTTACACAATTACATTACGAGCATTAACTTAAATAATAATAATTATTTCAATACAAAAGTGGTGGATTAAGAAAGAGCAGATGAAATAATACTTAGAAATTAGCGAAATTAAGTAAAAGGAAATGCTATCCCTTTAGGAAGAGTCGGTGCAAACGTTGGTACGGCTGCAACTATAAGACAAAAAGAAATTCTCGCTCAATATTTTAATTCAGCAGAAGGAAGCATTCCGTGGCAGTGGCAACGTATATAAAAAATTTTATTTTTAATAAAATTTTTGCTTTATCGAAATATTAAGCCAAAGATTTTTTCTAATAATTATAATAATTATATATGTGTTTAATTTTTGTACTTTTTTATTAATAAAATTAATTGTATATGAAACTTCGTAAGTTTTCATAATTGCTATCATGTTTTTAATGTCATCGATTCATACAAAAATATTTTTAAAAGATATTATTTATACACATAAAAATGTTTTAATTTCTCACATATTATAAAAACATAGAAAGTAGCATTTGTAATATTAAACTTAAAATGTAAATTATAAAAGGAACTTTATTATATAATATTATATTTGAAATTATAAACAGTCTTGCACATATCACTTTGTAAAATATGAAATATTAAAAACAGCAAATGAAACTTAAAATATCTTTATTCGCGAAACATAATAGATATAGAAAGTCTTAAGTATTGACTAATCACAATCGCATGTGAGAAGAATAATCAGTTAATAATAATTGAAACAATTTCTTAAGGCTTAAGACTTACTATACTTATCGGTCGCGTTCAGTAGACTTAACTGTTGCGGAATAGATCGGTGAGCGCTCGCTGCTATTGAATGATCTAAAAAAATACATCAATAGCAGCAAGCGTTCATAGATCCGCCCGACAACAGTTGAATCTGCTGAACATCACCATTGTGTTGACTTATGAAAAACTATATTTAAGATTAAGAAGATACTTCGATAAAAAGTATTAACAGAGTTTTAACATTTTAATGTGTAAAACACAAAAATAAGACAAACAAAATATAGTATAAATACTTTTGTAATATTGCTAAATATTATCACTTTGTTTAATATATTTAAAAATAAAAAAATACGTTATATCGAAAGTTACTTTCTAATATATTCTCTGTAACTTCTTTGCTTATGGCCTTTCCTCATATTTTTAAACGCTTTGGAGAACTTCTATAACATATTGCGTTTTATTTCTTGAAGGAACATATTTCAATCTTTCTTCGATAGCTAACATATAACCATCTTTTTCACAACGGTTTTGATTTATTTGTTACTGCTTTTTACAGTCACAGATATTGCCTCATTTGCTTCTGTAAACTCGCGATTAATTTGGTCATCATTATTCTTCCGACGTTTTGCAAATCCATCCATTTCTGGCTTTATTTTTTTAATATGTTTAAATGTTGGTTGATTTTTCGAATTTATTGAATTGAAACTCGTATTTGGTTCTGAAAACGTCCCATTGCTAATACGTAGGCTGCTGGAAAAGTTTCTGCAAACAATATGAAAAAAACCATGTAAAATTCGGTAAATGGCTTTATTGTTTTTCGAAATATTCGCCTTTAAGATCGATACATTTTTGCATACGCTCGAGCCAATTTTCGAAGCATTTTTTCCACTCTAAGACTGTAACCTCTGAAATCAGTGTACGAAATGTTTCAACAGCTGCTTCAGGCGACTCAAATCGCTCATCACGCATCTTATTTTTAATGTTTGGGAACAAAAAGAAGTTAATAGGTGATAAATCAGGTGAATACGGACAATGAGTCATCAATTCGACATTATTAGTGGATAAAAAATCAACGGTTTGACGTGCTATGTGACAGCTGGCGTTGTCATGATGAAGGATGATGCGACGATTTCGGTTTGTTCTACGCAATTCATTTATGACTTCTGGCAAACAAATTGTTGTATACCAATCAGTATTTACAGTCCTTCGATCCTCTAAAGCCACGGTTGTCATATGTCCGGTAACCGAAGAAACAAGCAATCATTTGCTTGGCAGCACTGCGTGAACGAACAACTTTTGTTTCGGTTTATTTTGAAATACTCAAACAGTGGATTGTTGTTTACTTTCGGGCTCATACGAATAAATCCATGTTTCGTCCCCAGTAACGATGTTGTAGACCAAATTTGACCGACCTCGGTTGAATTTCTTGAGCATTTCTTTGCTCCATTTAACACGAGCCTGTTTTTGAGCTTTGATCAAATTGTGTGGGATCCAACGACTGCAAAGTTTCCGTACGCTCAAGTCATCATGTAAAATCGTATGTATTGCTTTCATGTCAATGCCTAAGAATGTCTGAATCTCGCGGTATGTTATACGAGTATGCCGGTCTCGCTCAATCATTTCACGCACGGCATCAACATTAGTGGTAACAACAGACGTGGATGGACGACTTTCACGGAATTCATTACTAAGAAAGGTACGTCCACGCTGGAATTCGGCAAACCAATTATAAACAGTCCTATTGGATGGTGCTTCATCCCCAAAAGCCAAATGAAGTCGATCGATGCATTGTTTCGGAGTTAGATTACATTTGTAATCATAAAAAATCATTGCCCGAAAATTTTCACGCGAAATTTCCATTTTCTTACAAAATAACTTCTTTTAAAATACTATGCAAACAAAACTAGTTGGCTTGGGTACAAACTGTCAATTGAATTATAGGTTAAAAACGTCTAATTTTACGGATATGATAGTAAAACGTTGGCGCCACTGGAACTACTAGATTGCAGAAAATTTTCCAGCAGCCTACGTAGTACTGCAAACAGAAAGTGTAGTAGCAGACCTATTTAAGATTTCTTTATCAATTGTGATGTTTTCTTCACTTTCGATATCTAATGATGATTCATTTTCTGTAAATAATTCGATATTGTTAATTGACATCAACATAATAAAAATAATACTTTATTTAATTAATATATATATCTTGTATTGGTTTAATGAATCCACTATAATTGTGATCTGACGGCGAAGAAATAATTAAATTATAAAATTGTTTGAGTAGTGAAGGATTTGTTTCGAGTGATAACCTTTGTAATTGATTTTCTTGAACAAATGATGTTTTTGTTCTGTAAGTAAAATTATAATACAAATAGTAACAAGTAAAAGAAAATAATCATAAAACAGGATTAGGAATATTACTTGTAATGTCGCTACTTTTGCTATTATTTTTTTATTTATATATATAGTAATAATGATTTGATATATATATAATGACGTTACAATTTTTGATGGCAGAATTATAAAGCCAGGGTTAGAATAGTCACTTTTAAAAAGTTATTAGCAATTACCTTCCGCATTATAAATAAACTTTTTATTAAAAATAATGGCGTTACTTTTTATTAATCATTACGTAACGAGTCAATATAATGCGTTACCTTTAGTAACAAGTTATTTTTCTATGAATAACACATAATGGTAATGAACTATTTTTCAAAAATGACTATTCTAATTTTGGCTTTATAATACGTCATTAAAAATTGTAACGTTATTATTAAATTATTATTATAAACAATATATAAAACAAGTAATGGTAAAAGTAATGACTTTACCAGTAATGCGTTACTTTTCATCTTTAAAAAAAACATAAAAACTAAAGACTAACCTTCGGTGAGCTATATGAAGAATTAAGAACAACATATTTCTATATAACTCCCATTCCTTTGTTGGTTCATTGGTTCATATCCAGAACCAGACAGTGATAATTTCTGTCGTCTATTTTCTCTAGTAAACATGTCTCTTAAAGATGATCACCGTTTCTCAATTCTTTCAGCTACAAAAGAATTAACAGATAAAGGTTGATAAACAAACTCTAGCGAATTAAATCATACTTAAGAATGCCTATAAGGGCTGACACTGGATGAATTCGTGTATATAAATTTATTCAGATTTAATAACTATAATATACGTTTCGATCATCGTTTTAATCCTTTTCAATATTATAAAACTAATTAAATCAATACATAGTATAGTCGTTAGGTAAGTGGAGTCGCATTATTTTACAATTACATGTGTTGTCCATATGTGGTTGTGTTGATGTCATTTTAATGACATCGAGCGAGCAATATTATTAAAAGCAGCGTTACAAGTGCTTATCATTTAATCTGGAAATTAAATGTATATTGGTACTCGGACTTGTAACAAATTTTACACAACCACATATGGACAACACATATAATTGTAGAATAATTGCAAGATCCACTTGCTTGACGACTATTATGTATTGATTTAATTAGTTTTATAATATTGAAAAGGATAAAAACGATGATCAAAACGTATATTATTCAAGTTATTAAATTTGAATAAATTTATATACACGAATTCACCCAGTGTCAGCTCTTATAGGCATTTCTTAAGTTTGATACAAAAGAATTAAATTACAAAATATTTTTATATTAAACAATAATAATTTAACAAAAAAAATTACCGACATATTTATGTCATAACAATTTCTCAAATTTGTAGATATTTTTTGCCACAGATCTTTGTATATCTATATGTTATATCTGCATAAAAATATCTGTTTAGCCATACACAAATGTGTTCGAAGGTTATGTTTCATCTAGTCATAGTCGGAAAAGATGGGAATTGACCATCTTCTATTCCGACAACGACAGCCGACTTGTGACAACTTCATTCGACAGTCGACAATCCAGTGCGCATGCGTACGAAGCACGACTGATTGTATACACTTTATAAAACCTGTTACACAATACGCCATAGTCGCTGTCGGTATACGCTAATTGTGCATACATCATATGTCGTAGAACGGAAATTTGATTCGATTAAATGTACATCTACATTTAGTCGTATTGATATAAGGATCGATATTAAGGTTGTGGATAAAGCTGTGGATATCTATTACAGTTTGTTAACAATTTGGGAATTTTTAAAAAATAATTATATTGTTTAAAAAAAGGCGAAAAATGGGGAGGAGAAGGTGGATGAAGCCACATATCTCTTTATACAGAGAGGGGTATTTAAAACAGGTCACCTGAATAACTCGCTTGTTTTCAACAATAGAACATTTTTATGTCGGACAAAAGTTGTTTGGTTTCGAGGGGCACATAATGTAATGTCAATAATTGTTTTGTACTTGGAGGCGTAAAGGATAGGCAAAGGTCAAATCTGTTTTTTTTAATGGAATGGATATGTTTTTTTACTTACATTCTGATAGAGCATTTTAAGACGAATACAATGACCTATAATTGAAGTTACGCTAGGTCAATAATAAAAAATATTTTTTACGAAATTTACGGAGTACTACGAAGTGGACTAAAAATTGTATACAAATACGATTTACATCATTCGAAAGAGTGAATCTTTACCTTTAATTTGCTTTTTTACGAAGCTCCATACGATTTTTTTTCATCGAGTTATTCAACGTTGAAGCAGAAGGACCATTTTTGCTTCAACGTTGAATAACTCGATAAAAAAAAATCATACGTTTTTATTCCACTCCGTGGAGCTTTGCAAATTTCATAAAAAATTTTGAGGTCTGATATATCTTCATTTATGTTTGTGTAACTTCATGAAATCTCCATGAGACCGTTTTTTTAAATAGCGATCCGAAAAAGTAGAGGTTTCTACCTGTAAAATGCTCTTTTGAACATCCCGATACGACAATTTTTGACGAAGTTATTGTATCTTGAAATTTGCCTATTTTTGCAGAGTGAACAGGTGTTGCGTTAATTTTGTTACCCAGTGTATATATATATATATATAAATGATTGCCTACATTTTATTTTGGCACCCTTTCAATCGATTCGCTGTGTCTTGACAAAGATCGTACAGGTCCAATCTCTGGTCAAAAGGATTAAGTTTCTTGATCTAAAAGAAGATCGACGGATGCACAATCTCGAATTGGGTAGTAGCGTCGCGTATCGACGTTGATTCACATCTGGGACATAATCAAGTGCTTGTGGCACCTGCCTCAGAGCGATAAAAGCAAGAACGGTGTCAATTGCGTCCTTCCTTTTGATCCCCTCCTAATTTCTTTTTCCCATCGAAATAAAAGAAACTTGGAGTCTGGACGTAACACTGCGACATTAAGGTTTGTACAGAAAATCATAATTTATTGTAAATTATTTTTAAATTGGAATATATATATATACTATATATATTCCATCTTTCCTAACTGCATAGGAGTTGATGATAAACATTGTTGCATTCAAGCTCCAGCACATTCTGGTAGTGCGTCCCATAATTAAAGGTTACTTCAGCTTTATATTAATAGGCCTTATAGATGCATATCGTTTTATCTGGGTGGATTGAAAATTATGATATATTTAACGTTATATATATATGTAATGGATGGTTATAGTTCTATAACAGAACTACACTAATAATATTCTCGTGGTTAAAATAAAAACCCGTTGGGTTTCTGCAATAAAACAGTTTCAATTTATTCTATCCTGTTTACAATATTTGCATAAAATACCAAAAGTAACATTACCTGCAATAAAACAGAAAACAACATTAAAAGTTTTTACTTCAGGTGATGCTAAGGTTCTCAATTATTCACTTCGAAAATTCACATCCACGGTCTCAGTTAGATTATCATTCTCCTTCTCTAGTCATCGTATTGTCGTCCGCGATTCGATAATCTCGATCGATAACTGTCAGTAACGCGGCAGATTCCAATTAAATAAAATGACGACTCGAATAAATGAGTGTCACCGTTTTCTTTATATATATATAAGTAAAATTCGTTTAAAATTCTTTCTACTGTAGGTTCTCTTAATGATGCTGGTATTTGGTCCAGCACAGACAAGTATCATGCTTTAGAAAACAATACAATTTCAATATTACAAGCACGTTTTATACCCAATACAAACACTATACTACTATTTTGCATGATTGGTGACGATTTCTCTTTTAAAATTTATTTAATGTCCGTATGCAAAACGAAACTTGTTAGACGATGAGCAAAAAGTGTTTAATTATAGATTGTCAAGGGCACACCGAATTGTAGAAAATGTTTTCGGTATTCTTACCTCAAGGTGGAGAATTTAAGAATGCCCATAAGTTTAAAAGTAGACACTGCAAAAACAAATAATACAAGCTGTGATTTGTTTGCATAATTTTATTATAATTACAGTATCGAATAACAATTTATATATACAGTCTAGTGTCGCAGATCGAGAAGAACGTAATGTTGACACAATACCCGAAATTGGCGAAATTTAGCAACAAACAACGAATGTATAACTAATTTTGGACGAGTTGGTGCAAATATTGGTGCAGTTACTGCTGAGGAAACGTGACATTTTAGCTCGTTATTTTATGTCTGAAGAAGGAAGCATACTGTTTCAATGGCAACATATTTAATATGGGAATCATTCTTTATAAAAAACTATGCTTTAAGATATTTCTGTCAGATTTGTTAGAAAAACTAATTATTGTCATAAGAAAAACTGACTGTGTTTCCTTTAAATTTTGAATAGTATCGAATATTTTAGTTTAATTATATATATATATAATTAAAAGATTTGATACATACTTTTACTTCAACGGAAGAATCGATAATTAAAATATTTTGTTCAATTTACGTAAAAATGATTTTTGTTAAAGAAAAAAAGTCAGACTATCTTGAAAAGGTATTGCAATGTAACTATACTGACGTATTCATTTATTATATGTTCTTCCATGAAGATGGAACATGTTTTAAAAAGAGTTAATTTTCTTATTCTCGTTAACGACTTGGTTATTATACCTATACTATTAGGAGTATAAATAAGTTTCTGCCGTTTTTTATCAAAAATTGGGCATTTATTGTGAAAGAACGGTATCTAATTCGAAGTATTGTCCATCGCTAGCCACTACTTTTTCTCATCTTTCTGGCAGCATACGGATATCGCATCGGAAAAACGCTTCATTTTTTGAAGCTATCCACGACCCAATTTTTGGTATCTTCATATGATGTGAAGTGTTGCTCAGACAGGCCATGCGCCATCGATCGAAACAGGTAGTAATCAGAAGAAGCAATGTCTGGTGAATACGGCGGGTGGGGTAAAACTTCCCAATTGAGTGTTTCCAAGTAGGTTTTGACCGGCCGCAACATGTGGACGAGCATTATCATGTAGAAGAATAACTCGTGTCTGGAGTAGTAGTGGGCGCGTTTTTCCTTGAGTGTTCGGCTCAATCTCATTAATTATGTTCGGTAGAGAGCCCCAGTAATTGTTTCGTTCGGTTTGAGCAACTCATAATAAACGACACCTAGTTGATCCCACCAAATACACAACATGAGCTTTTTCCCATGAATGTTCGGCTTGGCTGTCGATGTTGAAGCATGGCCAGGTGGTCCCTATGATTTCTTCTTCTTTGGGTTATCGTAGTGGATCCATTTTTCATCACCAGTGACTACACGGTGCAAAAAACCCTTTCGTTTATGCCTGACAAGCAGCATTTCACATGTGAAAAATCGGTGTTCAACGTTTCTCGGCTTCAGTTCATATGGAACCCAATTTCCTTGCTTTTGAATCATTCCCAACGATTTTAAGCGATGTGAAATTGCTGGTTGAGTCACTCCTAATGTAAGTGCAAGTGCTTCTTGCGTTTGGCACGAATCTTCATCCAATAATGCTTCCAATTCCGCGTCTTCGTACACTTTCGGCCTTCCGCTACGTTCTTTGTCTTCGACGTCAAATTCACCGTTCTTAAACTTTTGAAACTACTCACGGCAACTTCTCTCACTTAAGGCAGCCTCACCATATGCTTCTACAAGCAATCGATGCGCCTTCGCTGCAGATTTCTTCAAATTAAAGAAGTAAATCAAAAGCTCCCGCAAATGATGCTTATTCGGGTCAAAACTCGACATTTTCGCACGAAAAAGGATATGAGATGCTGATGCAAAATCGCTAATATTTCAAGGTTATGTTCTTGCCAGATGTCCAACCTTACGATATGACGTTTTACAGTTGACAATTTTAACTATAACATACTGGTAGCGCCATTGTTTGTCAAACGGCGGAAACTTATTTACACTCCCAATATATATAGCGTATAATTAAATTCAAAATGAATAGTATGTTTTAAATGTCATAAAATTTTTTGGTTTTCTAAAATTCGCATTTTGATCTTTACTTACTTCTATTAAAATTTGTCAATTTTGTTTTAGGAAAACTAATAGATAAATAAACATTTTTTACTGTTGTTTTAAAGTTGACTGACTAATTTATTATTTTTTCAAGGATAAAGCTTATATGTCGTATTGTTTTTATATTTAAATCTCTTCCATGCCTGATACAATTAATTTTAAAAATAATTTTGAAAAGTAGATAATAAAAATGAGAAAATCGTATAAATGTGTATTTTTTATCATTTCAATATTCATTAATTGCAGTGGATGTAATACAATGAAAATTGAATGTAAGGAATATACGTTTTATATATTTGTTAATTACGTTATATATCATACTTACATATGTACGAATATTCATATTGGAATACAAAGAGAAAACAAGATATAAAGATTAAAAATAATACATAACAATTTACTTATTGCTATTTGAACTTTATATTAATAATTAATTTTATAAAATAATTACGTATGTATAATAGTTTTGTACTAATTCTTATTGCACAGTGAGCAGATTAAAGATTGCAACAATTTCTTAGATAAGTTTTGTAAAACATTTTGCATCTCATTTGAGAATGACTGAAAGAAAGAAATAAATTTTTCTATTGAACAAAGAATTGCGTTGCAAATGCATTGTAAAACAAGTATTACAATCTTTAATTTATCTAATGTAGTTACGATTAATAATACTGTATAATAAGGGAATTAAAGTTTTGTACTAATTATGTTATATAATGGTACACATTAAAATAGTAATGCTTCACTAAAAAAAAAACTTTTAAAACAAAAATACTTTGTTAAAGACCAAACACAAAATAAGTTTAAGTTTTGTAAAAAAAAGCGAGAAGAGAGAAAAAATATTAATATAAACTCTCAAAAAAATAAATAAATAAAAGAAGAAGATAAATTGTAAACTAGCGCAGTCAGTTATAAAGAATAAGTTTTAAACACAAAAATAAATTCGACTACATTTCTTAATAAACTAAACTCACTTATTTTAAAATAGAAAAACATTCTATAAATTTTTTTTTATAAAGCTGTTAAAACATTATTGTCTTTTTTCATATTTCTGAATTACTTGGAGTACTTCAATGAGACATTGAGTCTTATGTGTACCAGGAACATATTTCAACGCTTATTCTATTGTCGACATATAACTTTTTCATTCTTGTTTTGGTTATATATGAAAGATGAAATATTGTTCACACACACATAGTAGCAGATATCGTAGAACTTGCTTGTATTAATTCCTTTTCAAGTAAATCATCTGTCTTTTTACGACGTTTTGCAAAGTCATCCAATTCAGGTATATTTTTTGCAATATTTTGTAGCACAGGACGTTTTACACTTTGTGTCTTAGAACTTATACTTTGAGATGGTGGAAATTGGAAAGCTATCAATGCTATTATTGTTTAATGTGTTACAAGATATCTTCAATATGTTATTATCAATTATAGGTGCTTTATTTTTATCTGCCATATATTTGCCTACAATATATACTTTTATATAGAATATAATAAAACTAAAGCTAAACTAACATTTTAAAAAATAACGCAAACCTAGAGAATCGTCATTGCAATTCTTACTCAAATTCTTATACAATCTACTCTTTCTTCACAAATTGATATAACATCATGTTTACATGATGACAAAGAATTGTTTTTTTCAATTTTTGATTGTGTTGAACAGCTTGATTGACCAATTATCAAAGAAAGCGATGTTTTTGTTCTAATAAAGAAGGTTATTAAATAAGAAATTAAATATCATAAGAGATACTACTGTGCTCTATATAAGAATTTAAAGAGCATTGTTTTATAAAGTTCCCATTCCTTTGTGGGTTTATATCCTGAGTCTGATGGCGGCAATTGTTTTTTCTTTTCGCGGCTGAACATATCTCTCAAAGATGTCCAATGTTTCTCTATTGCTTCAGCTATCAACAAATTTATATCTCATTGAATTATTTATAACTTATTACGTAATGTTTAAAGAATGCTTACCTGCCATGTCAACGCCGTAAAATTTTTTTAAAGATTCTGATATTTTGTACCATAATTCTTTCTTTTTAGAATTATTTTTAAAATTTATATCTTTTTTATTGTACAAGCATTTATTGTCACGTACGAAATTAATGATTACTTCGTCTAATGTTACTGACTCCATATTGCCAGAAAAATATAGAGATTAGCTTACTTAACTCGTAAGATGGAAAAGATGGGAATTGGCCATCTTTTGTTACGACATCGACAACCGACTGCAGATAGCACTTTGTGACACCCGACAACTCAATGCGCATGCGTCCGACATTCGACAGCGACATACGGCCAGTGTTGTGCATAGATGATTTTAAAATTAACTAGATAAAAATAAGATGAAAATTTGGAAATTTATCTTAGATAAGATAAAGATGATTCAATTAAATTCATTTAGATAGTCTAGATAAATTTATTTGAAATTTCATTTG
>NW_017304747.1:192122-201949 GCF_001594115.1 Trachymyrmex septentrionalis
CCAGATAATTTTTTTTATTTTAAGACTTATATTTACAGTTACAACAAATAATAAAAAAATTTATACAAAAGTCTATAAGAGTCAACTTCTGGTTATTAAAAATTTCGAGATGTACATTTAATTAATAATAACATATCATTTCGATTTCTGTTTAAGTCATCTTTAGCGTTACAACCTTAATATTACAGCAATATATCTCAGCAAATGTCTTTAATTTTTGCGATGATATTCTGCAATTCTCGTGTAATTTACTATTACTTTGTATGTGACTTGTTGACTTCGTGAGGTGAGCACAATTTTTATTTCTGTTGTCGTCTATATTATTCACCTTCTTCAACGATTTTTTAAAATTTTTGCTTGAGTTTTTATCCACAATAGTCACACACACACACACACACGCATGCACGCACGCACCGCGATCAGATGGCGCGCTTTCACGAACACGATACTGAATTTCCTATCTAGACTTTCTTTCTTCTTCGTTCTTTTAACCGTCCAGATACACGAGACACATCGAGTTATATTGTCGCGATAAGATATTATATGTATCAATCTGTTATATAATTGGTGACCCCGACGTGATCAACAGATCGCAATCGCGAATCGCACAATCGCGCGCCATTATTACTAACACGGTGAGCACATGCCAATATGTTACCAAGGACACCGCCGCCAACTCTTCCGGTTAACGCATCCATAGGAGAAGAAAACTCGCACATAGCATCCAGAAAACACACTAAATCAGGTATCACGGATGTCTCGAGAAATTCAGCGCGGAATTCAGATTCATTCGATTTCTCACCTTCTGGAAAAATCACCCAAAGCTATGGTTCGTCCAATTAGAGTCCGAATTCAGCACTTATCGCGTCGACGTTAAATACAGCGGACGACGTTAAATACAGTGCGGTCATTCGCCACCTTGATGAGGCCACGATGATTACAGTCACGGACATTCTGAAGAATCCCCCAGAAAACGATAAGTACAATAGACTTAAAGAAACCTTAATCGCAAGATTTACAAACTCGCAAGAGAAACAGATGCGAACGCTTTTATTGGGCATCGAGCTCGGCGAAAAAAAACCATCACAACTGCTACGTGAAATGAGAGCTCTTGCAGGAGAGAATGCCATTGAGAGCCTTCTGCGAATCCTTTGACAATATGCATGCCTACCCGCATTCAAAAGATGTTTCTAATATTTGATAGCGCTAATTTGGAAAAATTAGCTGAAATGCGCGGTCAAGCTCAAAGAACCCTTCATCGGTGGACATCTATGCAGTACAGGCAACTCTAACAAATTACCAAGATACTATGCAACAGTTGATCAAGCAAATGGCTACTTTGTCAATCCAAATAGAAAAGTTGACCAAACAATCTCGAGCAAGGAGCCGCAGTAAAAGTCATACACGATCACCGGACAATACGCACGACACCGCAACAAAAGACACAGGTCAGTGCTATTACCATCAGAGATTCGGCGACCAAGCACGCAAATGCACGCCACCCTGTAGTGCACAAGCAAAAGATATTGTAACGTCGTCCGATTTTCCCCTTTATATTCTACCTTGTTAATGGTTTTAGGAACGCCGGCTTGAACCCGCGCATTATTTTTAATCTCTATAACTACTTTTATGACTATTTTATTATTGATATTTTATCATTATTGTATTATTTTAATATAAGTACATAATTGCGAATATGCCCAACGACATGTAAATATTGTATTTTATTATTGTAGTTTTAAATTACTAAGTCTCTTTCATTATATTTTAATTTTGTTACTTACCTTTTATAATTATTATTCTATTATTCTCATTTTCATATTGTTAAATATAAAATATAATTAATATTAAGAAAATCCATGTATCACACTGTGCGAACATCAAGTACCATTACGCCTCAAGAGGAGCTACCAATCGATGCTGGAAGTAAACAGAGCAGCATACCATGATTATCTATCCAAAATATTGAGTCTAACGAAAGGACCGAGGCGTACAAAGAATACGGCTGATGACGACCTGGCAGTTGCTAACTGACTCCCATGCTGATCGCACGCTTTTATTTTACTGTGTAATCTGAATTTCATTCTTGTATATCCACCGTGTATTTCTCAAGTTTCCCTGCGTTTCGTCTTTTAACAATATATTCACTGCGTTCACTGAGTTTTATTCTAAATATATTCACTGCGTTCACTGACACTGAATCCTCAGTGTTATATGGTTTTTTCATTTTTTTTTTGCAGAATACTTAATCCCATTTGACTTAAACCGTCAGATGTTAAATCGGATTCATCTGATTTCGTGCCAGCAATTAATGTGGGTATTCTAATTTTTTTATTTTTTTTATTATTATTTTTGTTTTATCCATCTCGATATCCACTTCAATTTTTGAAGGAGATAATTTAGCTCTCTGTAGTTCTTAGTTGGGTTTCGTCCCCTTTCTCGGTAGTTCTTTCGTGTCTCGCGATAGTTCCAGTGAAAACCATTCATCTCGACCAGTTACCGCGCTCCGGGCGTCCCTCGGTAAAGTCCGTGCAGCAGATTGACCGGAAAACAAAGCGGAGCACTGTAAGTTCTAAATCAGGACGTTACAATATTCAAGGAATAAGACCGCCGTCAATCGGAGCTACCAACGACGGTCTCGAGGTATCTTCCCGGCTCCATGTTACCGACAGAGCAACAAGCCTAACTTTTCTCGTCAATACAGGCGCGGATATCTCGCTTTTACCGTTGTCGGGAATCAAGAAAACAGTCTTATCGACACCGTTTTATACGCTGTTAACGGCTCATAGATCAAGACGTATGGACAAAAAATACTTACGCTAGACCTTGGAATACACAGACTAGTCACGTGGCAATTCACCGTGGCCGACGTCTCACGTCCAGTCATAGGAGCAGACTTACTCAAACACTACAGCTTTATAGTGGACATTCAAGGTGAGCGTCTAATCGATAAATTAATGCAATTAAACATAAATAATAATAAATAAAAGGCAAAGTAAGAGTCAACACATTTCTTTAAAAAAAAAAAAACTAAACATTTCAGAGTTTAAGCGACAAATTGCCTACGCTTTCGTCAAGACGATATAGATTTCACTTCAGCATCATATCCTGGCGGATTACCGAAGAGTCATTAAGAAACCGCAGTTACCGGTAAACAGAACACAGCACATGGAATTTTTTACCACATCCAAACTAAAGGTCCTCCAATTGCCAGTCGACTGCGACAACTACCGCCAGACAAGCTGAGAACTGCGAAAACAGAATTCGCACATTTGGTGCAGCTTGGAATCTGTCGACCTTCCAATAGCCCTTGGACGGCACCATTGCATCTGATACCGAAGAAGCACCCGGAGTGTGGAGACCTTGTGGAGATTACCGAGATCTGAAGGCGGTGACGACCAGACTGATACCCGCTGCCTCATATACACGACCTCGCCAACCATCTGTACGATAAACATGTATTCACCACGCTTGATCTAGTTAAAGCATACTACCAGGTACCTGTCCTCGAGGAAAACATTCCAAAGACTGCGGTAACTACGCCCTTTGGTCTGTTCGAATTCGTAACCATGCCTTTCGGCCTACGGCTGAATGCAGCACAAACCTTCCAGCGACTCATGAATCAGGTCCTACAAGAGTTAGAATGTTGTTTTGTTTACGTAGATGACGTGCTCGTAGCCTCAACAGATAAGGAGCAACAATCATCAAAAAGATCTGTGTCAAGTCTTCCAGCGACTCCAGGAGGTAGGCATAACGATCAACCTAGTGCAACTTTGGACAGAGAAACATAGAATTTCTCGGACATGAGATTAACAGCGAGGGTATCAAACCTCGGGCAGACAAGCATGCAAAAATCAGAGACCGCTAAACGAGCTACTGAAAGATAGCAAGAAAAACGATAAAAGAACTGTGCCTCGGAATGCCGAGACCATAGCCGCATTTAAAGCCTGCAAAGCGGAGCTCACAAACGCCACTCTATTAACACACCCGATCGAAGGAACAACGCTACTTCTCTCCATTGACGCATCGGACACTGCTATCGGAGCTTCATTAGAACAGGTGAGTGATCAATTGTCACCTATAACATTTTATTCTAAAAAACTCAGTGACATACAAAAGAAATATAGCACGTATAACCGAGAGCTTCTAGCGATCTACGAAAGTATTAAATATTTTAAAGACATCCTTCAAGGTCATAGTTACTATTAGAACTATCACAAGTCAATAACTCACGCATTTAGACAATGATTGGACAAAGCGTCACTTCGGCAAGCTCGACATCTAGATTTAATTGCTAAATTCACGACAAACATTATACATATCGCTGGACAGGAAAATGTCGTTCCTGACATGTTATCACGCATCAACGCTATTCAAGTGCCAGTAAAAACTACTACGGAAGAACTGTCCACGGAATAGGCGAAAGATGAAGAGCTTCAAGAACTTCTGAAAGACGAATCAGCATTAGAGTTAAAAGAATTCACGTTACCAGGCTCAACCACACCACTTTAATGCGACTGCTCAAAAGACGCGATACGACCTTATGTCCCAGGAACTCTGAGGAAACGGATCTTCGACGCTGTGCATGTAGTGGCACATTCCAGCGGTAGAGCCACCAAACATCAAATTGGACAAAAATTCGTTTGGCCGGGAATCAATAGAGACATCACTCATTGAGCACGTACCTGCCTTCAATGCCAGCGTAGCAAAATTCAACGGCATATCAGAAACATACCCAAAAAAATTCCAACACCAGACTAGCGTTTCCATCAAGTTCATCTGGAGCTTATCGGCCCTCTACCAGAGGTAAGAGGTAGGTATTGTTTAATCATGACCGTTTTTCCAGATGGCTTGAAGCCATTCTTTTCCCCAACATGGTCGCGCAAATAGTTGCTGCAGCATTCATCGACGGCTGGGTAGCACGCTTTGGCACACCTGCCGTTATCACTACTGATCAAGACAATTCGAGGCTAGTCTGTTCCAAGCACTCTCGAAATTCTTGGGCAGCAAGAAGACAAGAACGTCCTCTTATCAGCGTCAAATGGTCTGATTGAGAGATGGCACCGCACCTTTAAAACTTCTATAACCTGCCATGAAGATGGGAAACAATGGCTCGACCTATTGCCTACAGTACTGCTGGGCCTTCGCACATGCCTGAAAGAAGATCTAAAATGATCTCCAGCGAAGTTAGTCTATGGCGCACCGCTGAAAGTACTCGGGGAATTTTTAAAAAACCGAGGCCTTACAGAAGATACGGAGACCTTCGGCATGGCACTTCGTAAACGCATACGGCAACTCCATCCACAACCAACGTAACACCATGGAAAACGGACAGCCTTCCGACAGCAGCGACTAGAACAGGCCACACACGTTTTCGTCAGTGAAGATGGCATCCGAAAATCACTCCAACATCCTCATACCGGGCCACACGAAGTGGAAAATGAATATGTTTACGTAATCTATATGAATGGACGTTGCCTTATTGACCGAAAGGCTGAAACCCGCCTTCTTACTCAACGTAGAAGAAATACCTGAATGGCCACAAGAAGAATCGATAGAAAACATGGCTGTAGCGTACGATACACCAAAGGAAAGATGTGATAAACCTAAAAAAGTACAATTCGCGCCTATTCATCCATAGACTCTCGGAGGGGAGTATATGTGGAGACACATCCACACTTCCATACACGCACGCACGCACGCATGCACGCACGCACGCACGCACGCACGCACTCCGTGATCAGATGGCGCGCTCTCACGAACTCGATACTGAATTTCCCATCTAGACTTTTTTCTTCTTCGTTCTTTTAATCAGATACACGAGACACATCGAGTTACATTGTCGCGATAAAATATTATATGTGCCAATCCGCTACATGTTTGGCGAAAGAGAGAAAGAGAATTCTATGCACTACAACTCTCTGCACGTCTAGTGCAGTCTGGTGTAAAAAATAAAAAACAGAGGGTGGATTGTGTATCTCGAAATAAGGTAAAAATTGCAAAAGTGAGCAAATTCACTAAATAATTATAATTTAATTGGTTAATATTTAGTGAATTTGCTCACTTTTGTAATTTTCTCTTTATTTCAAAATACACAATCAACTCTCAAATCACTTGAGTGCAAGAGAATAATTATATAAGGTGTGTTCGCGTTGCATAAAATCCCCAAATATTTTTTAAAATGAGATAGATATACATATATTTGACCTTGAAAAGAAAGACAGCGAAGGTGCCGAATAGAAAAAATGCAAGCAACACGAATAGACCTATCTACTACTGAACCCACTTTCTCCTTGAGGCTGAAAATTTTTCTGCAAACATGAACTACAAACATGAACTGCATAAAAGCGAATATTTCAATATTCAGCACATTTTCAATAATGTAAAATGTAAACTAAATTATCTAAATGTCATTCTAGATAAAGATGACACTTTTTTTCATCTAAAATGCAGATAAAGATAATTAATATTTTTATTATCTAGATAAAGATAAGATAAAAAATTTCATTTAAGAAAAAAAATAAGATCAAAATTTCATTTAAATGATCATCTATTATAGATAATTTTATCTAGATAAGATCCAATACTGTATATTGTGTCCAACACGGCATATTGTTAAAGCCTGCGGCTCACGATGCTTATTTTTCTGTTGGATTACTAGCTGGATTAGAATCTTGCCACATTGGCTTGCTGGCACTAACATATGATATCAAGATCATGATCTTGAGTAACATTTAAAGGTTTTAATCATCAGTCGAACATCTTAGATAATGCTAAAATTTATACTTTTTCAGGGTTTTCATATTATACTTTTACTCCACTCTATATATTATAGGATTGCAACCTTAGAACATATACTACTGGAAGCAGAATTGAGCGCTGAATGTGAAGTCAACATCTGTGCGAGAGAGAAAGTGATATAGTCTGTGGCGACTCGCCACCAGAGGTCCAATGGAACTCATTCGGATTCGCGAAAGCACCGCAGTCACGCGAATTTCCTTTAAATAGGATAACAACCTAAATTGATTCTGAGGCAGAGCTCACATTACATAGCATTTACTGATGAGTCTAGTGTGGGTCCGAGACGAAACACCACAGCCGATCAAACAGCTTCGAGTCTGGCCTCCATAGTGAACGAATTCCGTTGCTTCGTTTATTATATTGTATGTAGCAATCCGCTACAAGTCTGTGGAGACACATTCACACTTTCATATACATATACACATACATTCTTTCAGTTATACTTCATGCCTTATACTCATTTAGACATACTCCGCAACCAGATGGCGCGCTCTCACGAACACTATATTCAATTGCCCACCTAGAGACACTCTCATGATTATTCATTTTTTAACCGTCCTCAAACACGACATCATCTCTTTACATTGTCGCGTTAAGATATTGTATGTGCTTATAAATAAACGTTATTACTTGTGAATCCGTGTGACGATCATTACCTACATTCATTATATATAGCAATCCGCTACAAGTCCCAATTGACTGTAAAGCTCTAAACACCATGCGAGGCAACAGTGATAGCGATAGAAATAGTGATAGCAATAGCGATAGGACCAGAGCAATCCGACATACGAGAATGCATATGTCAATGTACATAGGAACACGGGATAAAGCAATAGCGATAAATTTTCGACGAGTTGGAATTCTGTGTCTATTATCTTATAGCCTACCAATCAGTATCCAGATTTTTCATTCTGTTTATGATTCACTATGGTCCACTTAATACTTCGAAGTATTTTTTGGTCAGTTAATAAAATTCTTTCTTCCGATTGGTTAATCAGTTTCGAAGCATTTGTAGTGTCAAGTGGACTGCACTCTATGTGCTATAATCTTGGGTGCGTTCGGAATCCTACTTCGAATAGAAATGTTACCAACCGCCGTTTGAAAATTGATTTGGGTTTTGCAAAATTGACATACCATTTATATTCGGAAATATCAAGTAAAATCATTAAATACTCTACAGCAGCTTGTTCCACCTCTGAGATTTTAGGGGTTAACAGAGTAAATCCGTCCCACTACTTAACGCGAAGTAATATGGGCGCAAGTGGATTAAAAATTGCTAAATATGGAACAAAACAAAATTACCGTTTTTTTCCGATATGATTTCTTTCATAACATTTATAAATATTTCTAACAGTCAACGGTCAATTATTACTATAAAAAATAATATTTTATTTCGGAACTATAGATTTCGACATTGCTACCTTAAAATCTTACTCTACAGAGAGATTCAGAAAAACCCCTTGTCCTTGCACAGACGTGTTCCTGGCTGAATTCTAAGACGACTTTTCCTTTACGAAAATTTTATACGACGCTTATTTTTTGAGTTATTAAAGGATAAAGTTATTGAATCACAAGTTGCGTATAGAAGGTAAGCAGGGGCGGTGCCGGGCGCACCGTCTGACGCGAGCGACAAAGAGCACTTGTTGCAATCAGCTGTCTAAGGACAAAGAGTTATTCTGTCTCACATAATAAACGCTCACACACTCGCGCGTACAAAAACATACACACGTACAAAAACACACACACGCGCGTAAAAAAACACACTCTAAAAAAGAAAATTGTTCACAGCAATTAATAATTAATCTGCCCTTTTCAGGGCAACCAAATATTTCATTTCGAGGAATATTCTTTTAGTTCGCAAATAATTAAATTAAAAAAAATAAAATTTAATTTTTGAATTAATATTAAATTTAATATTTCAAAGTTGAATAATTCTAGATTATTCGATATTAGTAAACATTGCCAAAAGTAATTATAATAATTCACACGATTGACAATCTGACATGCTACAAGCATGCTGTAACCAATGTAGCCTCTAGTCGCATCCTGACTTACCAACAATTAAAAGCGGCCGATAAATCAGATTTCTATTATGTTACTCTTAATTCTGTCCGTAAAATCTAACCTGCTTGATTGTTGTCGTCAAGTTCAGGTTTCGCGTCGGATAACGTTTGGGTTATGTATGTTGTGTGTTGTGTATAATGCGTTTCTTATTCTTAATTTCGAGTTAAATAATTAATCGGTACTAATTAAGAATAGTAAATCGATAGAATAGTTTGTAAATCGTTCTTCGTAAATGATACATGTGCTATCGACTCGGTTGTTAATCAAGCGTGAGTAAATCAGTCATGAAAGTTACAATTCTTCAGATATTATTTTTAAAAGAAAAACAAATTTCTGTTTCATTACTTGAAACGTAAATTTATCACACGGGAACGTGAAGAGTCTTCGTATTACTTCTTCACGGTCGTGACGCGAGTCGAAATTTTAATCCTACTTTGAAGCTCTTCCAAGTTCAATTAAAACTTTATAAACCTTTTGATATTTGAATAATCAAATAGGATTTTTTTTAACATTACTTAATCTACAGCTTCTATTCAGAAAACTTCTTTACACCTAAAAATAAAAAAATTTTTCAATAACTGCCATTTACAGGATCAACGTAAAAACTCAATTCATTAGAACTTATTATAAATCTAGAGTCTACATATGTTCTAAAACTATGATTCAAAGTAAAAGCAAAATTTTAACTCGGGCGAAATTTATCTATCAAATAACGATGGTATGAAGACAGCGAATCTCTGCAAGGTAAGTGACAGAGAGAGAGAGAGAGAGAGAGAGAGAGAGAGAGAGAGAGAGAGAGAGGAGAGGGGGAGAGATGAAGAGGGAGGGGAGGGGAGAGAGAGATTGATTGATTGAAATCTATTTATTAATATCCTCTGTGTGTGTGTGTGCGCGTGCGTGCGTGCGTGCGTGCGTGCGTGCGTGTGTGTGTGTGTGTGTGTGTGTGTGTGTGTGTGTGTGTG
>NW_017304747.1:206398-210617 GCF_001594115.1 Trachymyrmex septentrionalis
AGAGAGAGAGAGAGAGAGAGAGAGAGAGAGAGAGAGAGAGAGAGAGTATGTGTGTGTGTTTGTGCACGCGCGCGTGTGAGAGCATTTATTATGTGAGACAGAATAACTCTTTGTCCTTAGACAGCTGATTGCAACAAGTGTCCTTTGTCGCTCGCGTCAGACGGTGCGATCGGCGCCGTCCCTGCTTACTTTCTATACGCGACCTGTGATTCGATAATTTTATCCTTTAATAAATAAGCGTCATATTAAATTTTCGTAAAAGAAAAGTCGTCTTAGAATTCAGCCAGGAACACGTTTGTGCAAGAACAAGCGGTTTTTCTGAATCACCCTGTATACGCTCGGAAAATTGTCGAACATAATGTTACTCTACTGACTTTTTAAGTTTACTCATGCTCTACTCTATCCTACGAGTAGATTTCTGAACGCACCTCTTGAAATGGAAGAATATACTACAATCTATATACAAAATTAGATTGGTTGGCATTTTTTATTTCTTTTACGGCATTGTGCAACGAGAGGCGACAATTATATATTGCTTATTTCTGTAACATTCTTATTGCCATTCTTATCGCTGTTGCTTCGCATTGTGTTTAGGGTTTAATGCATATGTGCACTCAATCTATTTGCCTGCATTTTACTTCGTACGTTTGTACAAACGCTGTAGCAGTATGCAGGATGTTCAGCGTAACGGTCCGCACGATTTTTCAGACACTTCCGATGGTTAAAAAAAATTAGATAGTAAATATTTATTTGTTTTATATAAACTACAACATGTGATAAAAAAATTTTAAAAACGAGTGCGAAAAAAAAGAGACAAATAGCTACAAGCAAATGAGTAAAACCTGTGTCAAAGAGGTTAGAAATCGCGCGTTCCAAGATTTCGGACAAAATAAAAATTGACAAATTACAATTGCACAATTCGGCTAATTGATCACCTCGGTCGATTGATTTCTTCAAGTATTGTCGTCACGTATTGCCTGTCACATATTTTAACATTTTTTGCGCATGCGTTCATTCGAGAAAGCAATATCTGGTATCTCTTTCTATCTGCCATTTTTGGTCCACATTTGCCAAATTCTGATTATACGATCTCTAACTCTCGCCTCACCTTCTTCCTGTTTGGGGGCGCACGATTTTTCACGCAAAGCGAGATCTATCCCATCTCTCTCTTTCAAAGGAAAATACTGCTAAAATATATACCTTGTGTGCGAAAATTACGTACTATTCACAAAAATTATTTTGTTTATAACTTTTTAATGAATAACGAGTGATAGAAAAGATTAGTGATCTCCTTGAGGGTCAAGATCAAGATCAGTTGGTGGTCATTTGAGCCTGACTGTGTAAAGGAAAAGTTTTACCAAATGTTAATTAAGTCAATTAAATAAATTTTGAATATTTCGAAAACTAAACATTTCCGCAAGTCCGCATTTATGGATTTAACTACAATATATTTAGTTAGTACTGCATACCTGTAAATTTCATCGAAATTGAACTTGGGTAATAAACGGAAGTCTTACCAAAAATAAAATAAATTATGTTGAAAAGGGCTACAAACCAAAATAACAAGATATAATGTACATAATAAATATAAATAACATTTAATACAAATGAAAATGAAAATAAAAATAAAAATATACTTACATTGAAATTATAATAAACTGATGTTTCGAATCCGATCGAGTCATTTTCAAAGTTATAAGAATAAAATATAAAACAGTTAATTAATTGATCTTTACCAAAAATTTTTTTTTAATTTTCTTATCGTATGTTGTAATCCATGATGCAAGTAGACATGGTATACTTGTAACTAAGACAAGTTTGCGCATAGCAACGCGCTGACCTCATTTTCCGCTATTTTATATATTTGCGCGGTTGTCATATGATTTGAAATAATTAAAGAATATATTAAATATTAAGTAAAAGATAATAAATAATAGTAGAAAAAGTAATAGATAAGTAATTATTTACTATAAATAAATGATTATTTACTATGTGTGAAACTGACAATAAATTTTATTATCATAGCAGGCGTATTGAAACAAAATCCGTCGAAAAGTGGTGAAAAAAGGTCAAGATTGGTTGCAGCAGATGAACATGCGCAAGAACACACCACATCTACTTGCATCATAGTTGTAGCCTATATAAAATAGATTCAACTTACAACTTTTATTTTAATTGAAAGAAGTGTCTGAAAAATCGTGCGAATGGCCGTTTCGGTGAACATCTTGCATTTGTGCTAAAGTAAAAAATGAATTCAGCATAATAAAAAATGCCTTACAAATATTGTATAGTGTGTGATAATCGTAATAATTTGGCTTCTTATTAAGTTAATGTATGAAGCATATTATGTGGCATCAATGTGATAACATGTTATGTTTACATATATTATTGATGTTTAATACTTTATATTTATTTTACTTTTTTGGAAAGGTTCTTGAAAAATAAGGAATTTTGTGAAAAATGGCTGTTTCGTGGAATTGATAAGGATATTTAAATCAATTTTATTTTAACTTTATATTGCTCACGCTTATAAAGTTTATTTTAACAATAATTTAATATTTATTATTTATACAATTTATGCACAATGGATTAAGTCAGTTTTATTATTATTTTGTCTAAGATACTATAACCGTACTCTCGAGCTACGGCACAACTTCGTTGCGTGCTCTATAACTTTTTCTTACTCAGAAGAATTTTTGTACAATATAAATGAGAGATCTCGACAGTCAGATAGGTTTTGAATTATTAGAGCTTTTCACTAAACAAGTTGGGCGCCAGGCATGAGAGAGCGTGCCACTCTTTCGATAATGTTCGTCTATGCTACATTAGTTGTTCATAATTAATTCACGACAGCAACAGAGGTGAATCAGAAAGGTGAGTCAGAAAATTGTCGAAGAACAAAAGAGATAGGCTGTAAGAACCACACACAAATTAATAATAAGAGAAATAATAAATATATTTGATGGATCGATTTACAATTAATCGATGAAGCCTCGCTCTTTAAGTCGGATTTAACAAGATCTACTTCCGCGGACGGCAATGACCGTTGTCTAACGCCGGCTTAACGGTCGTACTTTACATTGAAAGATCTTAATTTTCTGAACGATCATCTTCAACGGTGACTAAGGTATGACAATCAAGTATTCACGAGATCTGGATATAGACAGCGTATAAGAGCTCGTATAAACGAACTACGTCACCCGCAAGTAACTTCAAACCCGAATAATAATCCACGCACGCGATACAATTTACTGCAATCGGTTCGACACGATACCAAAGACATAAGACAAAACAACGAATAAGACTTCACTCGACTGTGGCAAGAGAGGCGAACACGAATCGGCAGTGAATAATTTTCTTAATGACAAGACTTGGGCGGATGGTACGTGTCTCGCAATTTCACGAATTCAGACGGCGACCATTAAACCGGCCGCTCTCCGTCACGTGAGTTTTTCATGCGCGATCCACCCTAAGCTACGAACCCCATGTTCGGCAACTTCACACTGGTGGCGGCGCTCGTCTCACCCCTTGACCAAGATCTTGACGCTCTCCGCTATCCTCGACAACATTGATCCGACAAGAGTTGGTGTTCTCCATAATTGCTGCGGGGGTACGTGCGTCTTTGTACAATACTCCCGGCTCGGGAGTATTCACAGAACAAGTGAGCTGGGAATTCCTTGCGGATTCACGCAGGCCGTTCACTCCCCCCCCCCCCAATTGGGGCCATGTCACGTCGATTGGCTTCTATCAATCACGCAGCCAACGTGTGCCGCATAGAACCTCGCGAATCCTTTCGTTTTAGAGCGCGCAATACAAATTTTCATGGGCTTCTTCGGGCTGGCGCGGGATGTTGGCGATCTTGGCGAGTGTATGGTAATTGCCCACGATCCAATTGCGCACAAGCCAATCACAGCGTTAAAAAAAAGAAAAATAATCATAAACTCTCTACGCAGAAGTCGCTGTAATTGGCAATGGGCAATTGCTATAGTGCGCAATTGCATCGCTCCCTGCTTGGCAGCTCCTCCACCGATTCCGTATAGGAGGGGGAGAGACATATGCCCCGACTGGCGTCTGTACTGTTCCTTTGGCCGTCGGGAGTTTTCGTCTTCTATCGCATTCTGTAAAGCCCATTCTACATTGTCGTATCGTAGCGTCGCAAGCATCGTAGGCACCTTGTCGTGATGAGTTGTCATGGAAGTTCAACCAAAACCAAATTTCT
>NW_017304747.1:210717-212654 GCF_001594115.1 Trachymyrmex septentrionalis
GTCGTATCGTAGCGTCGCAAGCATCGTAGGCATGCGCCTTGTCGTGATGAGTTGTCATGGAAGTTCAACCAAAACCAAATTTCTATGATTCTAGGATACTACAATTACCGCGACTACCAATCAGAAGTCGAAATAAAGTTACGATTAGGTTAGGTTAATTAGACCGATTCTTCTTCAATCGGCGAGTTTGTAGATTAATGTGTTAAAATTATTATTATTACAATAAATAATTTATTAAGTGTTGGATTTAAAGTTGGATTATTATTACAACAAAATAAAAGAAAAAGAAGAATTTGATTATTTGAATACATATGATGCGAGTCCTAATGACCTGGAATTAATAAAATTTATTAGATCGAACCCTAGTCTTTGGAATAATAGTCTCAAAATATACAACAAAGTTGAAGAAAAAAGACTCAGAAAAGAGAATCAGGGTCTGCAGGTAATTATCCTATATATATACGTACTTAGTTGGTCTCTGTATAACGAGTTATTGTTTCTCAAAGATGCAATAAAACGAAAGAAGTAAGTCTGCAAGATCTTTCTTGATAATTAATTTAATATGTAAAATTTAAATTTACATTGCCGTTGTGTTATTCATTTTTGTAACACATCTAATTTTGTGATTTTGACAAATGTTCCAAAGAAATCTGAAAACACAAAAGACAAATATAAGTTGGAGAAATTTGTTCTGCCAGTTCTACAGAAAAAATTACAAAATCCATTAAAAGGAAATATTAAAATTAGTCAAATTTCAAGCCATACAATGAGCTCTATACTGCAACAAAATGAATCAGAATTATCAGTTGATGATCTTTTTTCTCTACAGGAGTCTCAGTACTTTTTAGAATCTTCTATTTATAATGATTCATCTTATAACTCTCAGACAGGAGCATATTTGTTATTAATATATTACACAATATATTACAAAATATTGAGTAATAACTATTTTTTTTTGTAAGTATCTTTTGTAGATGTGTCAGATGTAAATGTACCTATATCTCCGAATACAGAAGAAATACCACTACAGAAAAGAATAAAAATTAGAAATATCTCTTCCTGATGGTTTCTATAAGAAAAAAAAAGTTAAAGATAATGAAGATTTAAAATTGCTCAAAGATATGGCAGCTTCTATGCGAACTGTGAGTGCAACATTAACTACTACTAGCAACAGTCAAAAATATGACATAAGTCAAGGTTCTGATAAGCTGTCAGAAACATTGAATTCAGAAATTAAAGCGTTTGTTCGAGTTTTAAGGTTGCCTAGGAAGAGTCCCCCTGATTTCCCGATTAACATGTTTAATTAAATTACTTGCTGTTGTGAAGAAGTTTGAAAAAGTATGAACAGGTTTAAAAAATGATAAGTGACATATTGTTATTTTATCAGCTATTTTATATTTACTTGTATGTATGTTCCTTTTATACTTAGTTGACTCTGTGTGTGTGTGTGTGTGTGTGTGTGTGTGTGTGTGTGTGTGTGAGAGAGAAAGAGAGAGAGAGAGCTGATAAATCAATAATTTAATTTGAAGATTATTTAAGTTTAAATTTTTCTTATATTTAATCATTAAATTTTATTTAATTTAATTTTTAATAAAAAGAGTAACAAGATATGAATAAAAAGTTTTATTTTAATTTTAGACATTTAGGGAAACTTGGTGTATTGTAGACTGAATATGGACTGTGATATTATATATCAAAAGTATATGTCGAATATGCATTAGATGGTACTAATATGATTAATACATTATTTTGCGCGCGCAAGAAATACAAATTTATATATCAAAAATACATCCTTTATTTTATTATGACCCTTCCCTGTCATAAAAAATAAAATATGTACACTGTGTGTTAATATAATATTGTACAATATAAGATAGTTATATATAAACATTTATTGCTTCCACAAAATTGTGCTTACATATAAATTTCCGCTTACA
>NW_017304748.1:0-215 GCF_001594115.1 Trachymyrmex septentrionalis
ATTTATATAAACAACATCAACGCTTCTTTTAACGTGTCGCTACATGCTGCTACATGCCGCTACATGTCGCTACATCGATCTTTCTCTTCTCAGAAAAAATCGTTATCGACACTTCTTCGAAGAAATTTAAGGGTTGTGGGAACCCAGTGTGATTTCATACGCTTCACTGGGGTATCACTTTCATTTTACTGTAGAAGAATTATGTTTCGCTTAGC
>NW_017304748.1:315-581 GCF_001594115.1 Trachymyrmex septentrionalis
GGCGCTTCTCTTAACGCGTCGCGATGTATCATCGATCTGATAGTGTATATAAACAGTGTATATAATTTTTTTCTTTCAATCGTACATTTCGATTACGAGTGATAAGACATGGATCGTGTAAAAGAATACATCGAAAATCGACCGAGGGCAAGGGGTACAGTTCCTTGTCGCCAGGTCCATCAAGTCCATCGTCATCGAGGGAAAAAGCGCGATATTGGAAACGTTCAGGTGAAAAGGCATCAAAATCACCAACATGTTCCTCATCG
>NW_017304749.1:0-253 GCF_001594115.1 Trachymyrmex septentrionalis
GTTTTTGAAAGTTATTTTATACTATTAATACGTATTTCACTATTGTATTATACTATCATACTATCAATTCTACTACTGTATACACTCAGACGTAAACTTGGCCATTAAGTTTTTTCACAAATTTTTAATCTTTTCAAATAGCAAGAACTCAGTGAAAAATAATAGTATTGAGATTTTTTAAAAAGCGTTTCAAAAGACTGAAATTTTTACTTTTCAAACCAATATTTCAAAAAACGGTTTTACTGATATTTTG
>NW_017304749.1:630-928 GCF_001594115.1 Trachymyrmex septentrionalis
CGATTTTTTTTTGCCGAGTTATTCAACATTGAAGTAAAAAGAGTCGTTTTTAAACACTCACTGCCCGATTACCGAAGGAAGCATAGGACAGCACCCCAGATCGACACCCGATCCTGGCTACCCCCCTCCTCTCTTCCCGGCAAGTGCCTAAGACGGCGCCAAGCCCGATGACGGTCCAGGGTGTCCCCGCACCATGACAAAGTCGCGCCTTGCGAGGAGAGATTGTTAAAATATTGTAGTTAAATAACTTCACTTTTAAAAATGTATTAAATTTGATAATAAATTTTGACTCAAATTT
>NW_017304750.1:0-494 GCF_001594115.1 Trachymyrmex septentrionalis
TTCCTGTCAAAGAATTCATATTTTTAAGTTTTTACATTCCCCATTACGTTAACAAATTTTTTAAAAGTTTTTTTGAAAATGTTTTTTGTTTTCAGTAAAGAGTCTCATATTCTTGTAAATGCTACTCTGAATGGTTGCCGACAATCAGAAGCAGCGACATTGAAATCGAGAAATTAATGCGAAAACGATTTGATGAGTTGCAAGATCGTCACAGCGACACGTGGTATCTCTTTTTAACAAACGTGACAGCTTTTGCTGTCGTTGCGGATTTAATAATGTTCCTGTTCCTGATCTGCATTTCCTTCTCTCTAATATCAATGAATGAGACTGGTAAATTATATCTAATTAAATAATAGGTTCTTAGTTAATGAGAGTTAAATTTTTTTTCTAAGAATTTCATAAAGATGCAAAAGGCTACAACTTAGAAGAATTAATTAGTAGAAATAAATAAGATTTTAGTTTCAATCCTTATTTCTGCGTGTGATTCTTTTTCT
>NW_017304750.1:594-1012 GCF_001594115.1 Trachymyrmex septentrionalis
TTCATACTATTGCAAGTTCTCTTTGTTCTTTATATTACAGTGTAGCTGGCAAGAAAGCAGGTCTAGCAATATCGCAGTCATTGATCGTAATTATTTGTCTACAATACACCATAAAATAGTTTAGCGATTCGATGTCACTGACGATCTCCGTGGAAAGAATTCTTCAGTACACGAACCTTCCTAAAGAGGAACCTATTACCTCGGAATTCACCGCCACCTACATGGTTATCCCAAGGACAATTAATATTAAAGGATGTCAACATGAAATATCATGAGGACCAATTTACCAATTTTGAAGATATAAGTAAACCGACTGTTCACTCTTACAAACATTATTTGTGTCTTATTACGTAATTGGGCTTTACAGAGTTTGACGTATACATCGAGCTTGGCCGGAAAGTTGTGGTTGAACGAACTA
>NW_017304751.1:0-417 GCF_001594115.1 Trachymyrmex septentrionalis
TCAAAGTATAAAAGTCCCGGAGGAGCACGCGCGGCGGTGAGTAATCCATAAAAATAATAAAACGTAAAGATGTAAATCGCGGCACATTCACTCTCGTTTAAAATACAATATTGTAAAACGCGACATTCACACTCGAACATTCAGGGCCCCACAAACAGAGATATAAATACTAAGATAATAAATAAATATATAAAATAAATAAATAAATAAAATACATAATAATAAAGATGACAAAAAATAATAAAAATAAAAATAGTAAAACATAAAACAATAAATAAATAAAGTCAAATAAATAAAACAAATAAATAAATAAAGTCAAATAAATAAAACAATAAAACAATAAAAGGCACAATAGTGCCTATGTCGCAGTATAAATAAATAAATAATAAAACTAGCAGAGAGGAGCCCCCGCCCCAC
>NW_017304752.1:0-414 GCF_001594115.1 Trachymyrmex septentrionalis
AAAAAAAAGAGGATAACATAAATCTCACGATTTCTTACAGGCAACTTGAACATTTCGTCGAGTCGACTTTCAACACTGCGATCTTTCTTGCTTCGTATGAGAATGTAGATTTTGTTGAGATTGGAGCAGGAAAACAACAATTTCTCTAAGAGAACTTTACCCATAAATCCGGAAGCGCCGGTAATAAAAATGGTCTTGTCTATGTAAAAGGATGCAACTTCGGATTTAGTTACTTGTTCTTCCATGGCTATGAACTGTAACGGCATGGAAATTTTTATATATTAAGATATTGATAATCAAAATTGACAGACAGATAAATGGATGAATAAGGGAGAGAAAGAGAAAGAGAGAGAGAGAGAGAAAGGAGAGCAGCGAGTACATTATTATTAAAACATGTAAATTATGCAAAATTTA
>NW_017304753.1:0-440 GCF_001594115.1 Trachymyrmex septentrionalis
TCAGAAACGCGCATTGAAATAATTTTTCGGTCTTGAAACACTAACTCCACTAAACTACCGCAGGAATATTATGAGTTGAATCGACTAGCAATTTAACAAATTTTTGATGTTCATTCGCATCTTCGAAACGATCTTAATAATGTTGAATGACACATTAAAATCTGAGAATAATTAATTTTTATTGCAAAAAATATTACCTTAACCGGGAGTCTAACATGGATTTCTTGCATTCTAGTTTCAAGACCGAAAAATTATTTTTGACGCGCGTTTCTAGGAATTACATATGTAGTATATAAATTTACACAAAAATCATATAAGCATTAAAATCAAGCTGGATTGTTTAAAAAAGCTTTGATTTTTATAGTTTCTGTTAATCAATTTTTAGGTAATAATTTATTTATTTTTAATTGTCAGTGTAATAAGTTGCTGATGAAATTTTA
>NW_017304754.1:0-475 GCF_001594115.1 Trachymyrmex septentrionalis
ACAAGCTCGACAGACCGGTAAACGTGACGAGAATTGGGCACGTATTGGAACGATCTTACTATCCGGACCGTATCCCGAATTAATACAAATTTCAAGTAAGACCCGGAAATGTTTCTGAAGAATCGCACCGTTTATTGCACGTGCCATGAGAAAGCTGCAACCGAAACGTTAAGTGGCACACGAAAAGTTAATGAAAATTTATAAAAGGAATAAGGTGTTGATAATGCCGAGACACTTAGAGAAATGGTCTGGTTGAATTAAATAGTAATTCTGGTGGTAAATGAACGAATCAGAATATTCTGGTTAAATCTCTATTAGAATTGTTGTTCAGATAACTAGAATTCTAATTAATATAGTTGTTTTAAAAATATGAATTCGAATATATTTGACCAAATATTGTATCGTAACAATTCCGGTTATCTCAATTAAATTCTAATAATATTAACCAGAAAATTTTAATTCGTTCATTTTCAAC
>NW_017304755.1:0-361 GCF_001594115.1 Trachymyrmex septentrionalis
TGCTTGTCACGTATCTTTGAAACCTGCACATTCCTGTTTCTACCTACCGCGACTGGAAAAGAATCTTCTTCCTGTATAGTTGTTTAGAAATAATTAATAATATGATAGCTATTCAGTAGTACAATAAGTGTTTGATAGCTGCTCAATAATAGTTTATAATAGTTTGATAATTAGGAACGTTCAGCTATTAGTATTACATTACTAAAAATATTATTAAAGTTAGTTGCTAAATTAAAATCATTGCTAAGTCATATCATTAAAAAATCGTAAACCAAATACTATATTTATTTGATTTAATGAAATTGTGAGCAAGAAGAAAAAAGAATGTGGAAGAGAATATAACGAGAAGAAGAGAGAGCGC
>NW_017304755.1:461-955 GCF_001594115.1 Trachymyrmex septentrionalis
ATACTACGATAAGTATAGGACCACGATGGTTAAGAGAGAGAGCATGAATATTACGGCGAGCATAGGACTACAACGGGTGGGACATATCATTATGCGTACTATTTGGCAACGTCGCAGTGCATCTTAATCTTTAAATTTTATATCATTATGCATGCAATTTGGCAACGTCGCAATATATCAAAATTACATTCATGATGTTATCGCGAAATATGTCGTATTAATATATCGAATGTCAAGAAAAAAAATCTTTTATTACACTAACAAAGCTGTCGTATATCGGCGCTGGCATGTTTGGTCTCTCACTTGTATTGGTTGAACAATTCCATATGCATCCCTAAAGAAATGTAATAGAGGGGACAAAACTTAGAAAAAGCTCGGGCAATGTTACTACATCAGTCGTTCAAACGGACCGCTATTCTAACGCTTTCCAAGCATGTACGATTCCAGGAGATTTTACGTTCCTATTCAAGATGAAGAGTTTTATAAACAATAAG
>NW_017304756.1:0-388 GCF_001594115.1 Trachymyrmex septentrionalis
TACGTCCAGCTAATTTAGAAACTACCAATGTGATAATTGATATACGAAATACAATAATAATTGTATATAACACAATTATTTTTGACTATGGATGTCAGGGTTTATTCTGCAAGATTCAAAGAAATCATAAACTTTAGATTTCTACCACATCCGTATGAGAGTATTAGAACCATTAGATAGAGCAGTCCATTTTGTCCATTTGTTCCGATGATCTTGAAGTGCTTGGCGAGGATTTATATTCATATAAAATGTGACTTTAATAAATATTTAAAAAATAGAAAAAGTGATAGAGTAATTAATATTTAATGTTACAATTATATTACCAGATTAATAAACAAAACATGTTATTTTTTAATGAATTTGAATGATTAGTAAAAGTTTTATCAAT
>NW_017304757.1:0-218 GCF_001594115.1 Trachymyrmex septentrionalis
TATTAAGATAATATTGCAAAGATAGTTACGTTATGAACGTTTATAGCAGTTTATAATCTATAATAATACACAAGAATAAAAAAAATAAGCACGCTAATCTAGATTATTTGTTTGTTCTGTCAGTCAGTACTTGTTAGTTGATGTGTACATACTTCATCCTCCAATATATGTTAAGCACCGTACTACTTGCCGATGACTTGAAACCTATGATGACGATG
>NW_017304758.1:0-1046 GCF_001594115.1 Trachymyrmex septentrionalis
AAACTTGCGTTTAATTATTCGTGCTGACTTTCATTAGCCCTGTTATTTGTTAATTTTTTTTTTGTATTTTATAGATTGAAAGAGCCTGTTTTAATTATATTATTGCTTATTTATTATTAGTATGATCGCGAAGTTAAGTTATCCCACTAAGTTTATTAGTACGCGATAGAGAGAGAGAGAGAGAGAGAGAGAGAGAGAGAGAGGTAGACATTGGCTGCGTTTGCCAGAAGAAAAACCAGCTTTGCAACTATTGTATAATTCTTCTATGTGATTGGTTTGTACATTTAAATTCACAAGGAGACAAAAGCAAGAATCAATCGTATCGAAGAATTTTATAACAATCGAAAAGATACTTTCTCTGAACGCAGCCATTGACGTATTCGCGGTGTTATTGCACATTTAGATTTATGAAGTAATGTAGGAAGGAATACGCGGATAGAGATAGGTATCCGCGAATAGGTACGAATGAGAGTACGGGTATGTAGGACGGTAATAAGTATGAACGATAGGTAGGGACTGTATAGGTAGGATGATAAGTATAGACAGGTAGGACCGAAGACGTCATTTGTACATACTTGATAATTGGAAATAAAGGATTAAAAATTGAATAAAATTTTTAATTAATTTTAAGTTTTATTTAATTATCAGCATCTTGTTCCAATTATCAAATATGAAAATAAGTCAAATTAATTTAAATTTTATTAAATTTTCAGCTACCCTTAAACTTTTTTGTAAAATTTTATACACGTACAAATTATGTTACGCGTTAATATTGTAATTAACTTTATCGTAAATAAATGTATGTATAATATTAGGTACGCAATACAAAATTTATGTAAACTATCCAGATGAATGCTATAATCATACTTACTTTTGTAATTTGCACAACGATTCTTGGGCAAAAATGTTGTATGCACATATTTTATACATAATGATATCTAATTGTATATAAAATATGTCAATTTTTTATATGATTATGTATAATTATTAATTTTATATAATTAATATATATAATTATATATGAAACATTTTTTCTCGGGTAATTA
>NW_017304758.1:1895-5230 GCF_001594115.1 Trachymyrmex septentrionalis
GTGTATATTTAATTTTCTAACTGTTATTTTAAAATTATTTTTAGGTATTGGACATCCCGCCATTGCAGAATATTTTTAATTATTAATATATTAATAATTATTAATATGTTTTTTTATAATTTTATTGTTATTATTATAAAAATGTATACGTATATACTTTTCTTTGATAAAATACATGCAGATATTGTGAGATTATATTTACGGATATTGATTTTTGTCGATTTACATAATTTTTTTCAAAATTCTTTATAGTCTTTTAACAATGTTATCATGATGAGTTGAATTAAAAATGTGTGGGTACAAAAAATTCAAGATAAGTCGAATAGGTACCCTCATATTAGCGGAATAATAATAATTGCAATTTTTGAAAAATAAAGAATTGTTAAATTTTATGTAATAAATTTTTCAGTGTAAATGTTCTTTAAAATTTCGTTATTATCGGGATCGGCTTATCTCGAACAATTGGTACCCGAAAAACTTCTGTACCCATGCATATAAAAAATTATAATAACGCATGTATTTTATTATTATTAAATATATTCCTTCGTAACCACTATTTTGTAAGGAAATTATTTTATTCTGTTCTTTTTTAATAAGTGATGATTTTTAGTGATGGATGATTGAACATATTTTCTCGCGAATTTTAATATTATATTAAAGAAGTAATAAAAAATGATAATTGCAATTGACATGCTACTTAAATTATTACTATCGTAAGTGATCTCGGAAGATTTGCGATTTACATCATCTTTTAACAAGACCGCTGATATTTGACAGAATGTTTAATTTTTCTTTACGAATGGATATTGTGAATTTGACGTAGAAAATTCGTTCTCCGCTATGAAAATTGCTCTTCTTTATATCGGATGCTAACTATAGCGTACCACAAGGCGTACCACAAGGGATCTTGATTCGTTTACATTGTTAGGATAAATTATCTTGAAACGCGTTGAAAGTGTCGTCATAAATATATTAATGACTTTTTATCACAATATTAATAAGTTTTATATTCGCAAGTTAGTAATTAATAATAAATACGATCGAATTGTTGTTAGTATTTTTTCCGCGTTTATCAATATTTTATTAATTACTGGTTTAAAAAATTTTGTTTTATTGTCATATATGTATCTTCGACGTTTTCGTATAATCTTGCATTATTAAAATTTGTTAATTATTCTTTTATTATATCAAATTTGTATTATATTTTGAACAGCCTTTATAATTATATATATCGTATTATAAATAATTATTATTATTATTGTAGTATTGAGTTGTGTAAAGTATCACAATAAAAGATAATATTAAAAAAATTGTGTAACATGATTGCTAATTATTGCATTTTATTTCGCTATTCATATTGCAATATGATTAGCGAAATATAGTAAAATAATTAGACAAAAATAAAAAATATACACATTAAAAATATATTTACCTGCAAAAAACAGGCTATTAAATTTATCAGTGGCTACTAAATTTGATAGTGGCTCGGTTTTTTTTTACAGTATACTTATCAAGAGAGTATACTTACCAAGAAAAGAGGACCGCCGATAAAATCGGCGGGGGTGGTGGAGGGCCTCTTCGGATTGATTTGTTATTTATTTAAATTTTTTTTGTACCTTTAAATTAAATGTAGTTTGCTTACAATTACAAGAATTTCAACTTTATTCAACGGCTTGCAAATATATTTGTTAAAAACAGAGCAACCTTTTGGATATTATCAAAATTAGTATTAAAATCTTTATTTTAATGCCAAATGATTAGCAAAATAAGGTAAAATAATTGGAAATAAAAATGTAGAATAGTATAATTGTAAAATAACAAACATATTAATACTCGTAAAAAAAGACTGTAATAATTTATTGTAGTCCGTTTAATTGCTGAAATTGCTGAATTAAATCTGTCAAATTAATAGAGATTTCAACGATTTCAGTGTCTTATTCCATCAGGTGCATTGCAAAAAGAAATGCATATTGTTTAATTGACATCCACTTCAGAAGGCTACTTTATCAACCTTGTCGATATTGTGACACATAGTTTATATGATTTTATGAAAATGATATTGATGTCGCTAGTGTACAAAGATTTCAAGCATCACATGAAAAAGACTAGAATAGTTGCTCTCAGGTTTCTTTCTGGTACATGATAATATTTTTTAGTAATTTAGTACTTGATCACAGTTTATCTGTAATTGTACCTGTTTTTGTTGTGGGCTTAGTGTCATAATTTAGTTTTAATATAATTTAAAAAAAAAAGGAATTCCAAGACTGTTTTTCGAAGATTTCTGATCTTTCTGTCCTTTTTCTCTCACGAATTTTATATCCATGAATTATCTTCGAATTTTCAATATGTTAAGAAAATGTGAGACAAATCTGTCAAGGGATTTGTTGAATACGCGATTGATACATTTATGACATGGCATATAAATAAATGTGATGTCTATGATTGTGATGAAATAATAAAATGCAATGAACAGAAATGAGTGCTTCGAGTTATATTCTTATGTGTTACAATAATTAAGGTTAGTATATTTGATAAGCTATTCTTGATTTATTAAGTTGATTGCATAGCGTAGGACTAAGCTTTTATTATAAATGATTTTTTACACTGCTTTTTAATCTACAAATTTTCTTTATTTAAACAGTTTTTTTAATTATACTATTATTCTTTTTTATTTTATGTAATGCTTAATTCGGAATATTTAACTTATCCTAAATTAGTTTCAATTGCTGTTAATGTCAATTTATTGCTTACGTTTGATCAAACTGTATATTTTTTAGTAATTTGAATGAATAATATTTTCACATAGATATTTGATTATGCCTGAATTGATTTGTCTAATAGTAGCTAAGCTTTAAATAGTTTTTATTTGAAGTATGCATGGTTTTGTTTAGTTTTGTTCGAGTTAAAATGTCCAATTCAGAGGCTGGTGTGGGATGCATTAGTGAGGTAACACTTGCGATTAGTAAAGCAAGAAAATCTCAGACAGGCACTGTGAGAGTTCTTGATAGTCCCAACTCTGATGGATCTGGTCATTCAAATTCATTTACTGTGCAACGATTTAATTATACCAATGATAGCAGTATCAACTCAGATATTCTTCAGTCACCTCTCACTAGCGATGACTTGAGAATACCTATTGTTGGTTATGAGATTATGGAGGAGAGAGCTAGATTTACAGTTAGTTAATTATATATGATCAATGATTATATAGTTTTATTATATCGTTAAACTTTATTAATATCATTTTAATATATATTTCTCATTAATATAACACAAGTATAAATATTTTATAATAATACAAATATATTATACAGCAGTATATATATATATATATA
>NW_017304758.1:5744-6841 GCF_001594115.1 Trachymyrmex septentrionalis
TACACCTAATATATATATTATATATATATATATATATTTTATTAACTTTAACAATATAAAACTTTAAAAATATATAAATTATAATTAAAATAAATAATGTTATGCAATAATAATATCTAAAATATAAAATTATATAGAAAATGTTTTATTGCGTTATATATCAATGTTTTAAATGTAAATTCTTTTTATGTTCTTGGTATATAGGTCTATAAACTTAGAGTTGAATTGAAAAATGGTGATTGCTGGTTTGTATTTCGAAGGTACACAGACTTTGTTCGACTATTAGCGCAATTAAAAAGGCAAAAAGTTCCTATTGCCCATTTGGCTTTACCAAGAAAAAAATGGCTTGGTGATAATTTTGCTCCAAGTTTTTTGGAAGAAAGAATATGTGGTCTTCAAACATTTGTTAATGGTATATTGAGTAGTCCACTTCTTATTGGTGTTTCGTGTATAAGGGAATTCTTCTGTTTGGATGAACCTCCTGCTTTATCTGATACAGCAGAAGAATCTAGAGTGAGTTGTAATATGAATGTAATATAAATTACATTTATGAATCTTAATTTTTTTCATGTGTTACTTTGCTTTACAAAATATTTAATCTTTTCAGGCAATTTTTGAAGCATTAGAAGATACAATATATAATTTGAGACAACAATTACGAGAATGTGATGCAGCCCTTGCTTCTGAAAAAGCTCTCTGTAATGAATTCCGAAAGAAGCTTCATCAGATATTGAGGTAAGCAATAAAAAAATACTTTCCTTTTTTTATGTAACAAATTTTCAACTGTTTCAGTGAAAGACAAACCTGTTCAAAATGTGGTGCAACTCAATAATTTTATAGACTGTACAAATATAAGATCTGCTTGAGTTAATTTATATAAATTTTATTAATGCTGTATATTTTAAAAAAGTACTATATGGCATAAAAATATTTTTTAAGAACTTATTTTACAAGTGGAATATTTATGAAAATAATATTTATACATAGGATATTGTATTAATTATATCAGTAAAATTTTATCGATATACACAGTGAGTTGTATATAAAATTTTAATCACAAATTTTTGCATGTCACTATATATATATATATATATATA
>NW_017304758.1:7894-13775 GCF_001594115.1 Trachymyrmex septentrionalis
ATATATATATATATTTACAACAATGATGGATTCAAAATTTGGTCAGTCTTCCTTTTTATCTGGAGCAACGACTAGACATAACATTTGCATGACGTATGTTAGCTTGGCTGAAAAAAGACAAAAACAAATTTTATTTCATGATAAATAAGCAAACTATGTTTGGTGTCAATGATATATAAATCTCTTATGTAAGAGGCTTCTATATATTTTTTTACCTTATTATACTCACCTGATAAGCTATTTCCTATTTTCTTGTACACAAATACATGGTATACGACAAGACCGCACAAGACGAATATAAATACGAATAAATATTTTATCGATGGTTCGTAAGCTATCGGAAGCACTGTAAGAAAGATTGAAACCACTAATATCAGCCAAGGTATCACAATAGGTACGGTGTACGGTCTAGGAGCATTTGCTTTAGTCCGTCGCATAATTATAAGCGATATCATCGCTAGTCCATAGAACAGCCACATAAGGAAACTGGCGAACTCGATCAAGGCGATTATATCGCCTAACAGCAGACATGCTAGTGAGAGTATACTCTGCAAAATCACTGCTGGAGCCGGTGTCATCTTCTCGATGTGTACATAACTGAAGACTCGTGGTACATGTCCCTCGCTGGCGGCAACGAAGCACAGTCTGGCCACGCTGAATTGAATACTAAGAGCGCATCCAAAGGTTGATAACGCTACACCGAGTGGTATTGCGAAACTCATCCAAGAAGGCAGAACCCGGTCAGCCCAAACTACCGCCACCGCTGGTGCGCTCTTCATCTCCGACATTGTCAACGCTGCCATATACATCAAGTTCATGGATACATATAGAACGGTGATGACGGGGACCGCGATGAGTGTGCTCCGGAAGATATTGACTTCGGGTTTCTGGATTTCTTCGGTAATCATCGCGGTCGCAGTCCATCCGTCGTATGCCCAGAGACCACTGTAAAAGGCCAGAGCAATATTGCCAGCTGACGTAGTAGTACCACGAAAAGGATTACTAAGAAGTTCTACGTGACCTGAGCTCAGCCACCATATCCCACCGATGATTACTACCATACAGGCGACTACTTTGCACACAGTGAACACATTCTGCACTTTTACGTAGAGTTTGACGCTGATGAGATTGATGTACGTTATCAAACTCAATGCCATAATCGCTATGAGCTTCTTCAGCGTTGCCATAGAGTCGCTGGATAGATTACAAAGATATCCGGAAAATGGCTGCACGCTATACTCCGCGAAAGTCAATGTAATTACTGCTACTTCTGCCGGTCGTAACAGTATCACAGAGATCCAGGAACAGATGAACGCTGGCACCTGACCGGCGTATGGATGCAAAGGCTTGAAGGCCTCTATGAAGTATGCATATTCGGCACCAGAACGTGGTACCACGGTACTCAATTCGGCGAAGGCCAATGCACCTAATAGAGACAGCACGCCACAGCTGATCCAAACGATTAAGCAAAATCCCATAGATCCTGATCGCTCAAAAGCGCTGGTTGGTGATACGAAAATGCCGGAACCTGAACAATAGAGATTGTAGTTAATAGCAATTCACAATCGGTATTATTCGGCGGAGTCAGTCACAGTAACTGGCTAATATCCCATGACGTGAATGACCGATTAATCTCGATTAACCTTTTTGATGATTTTCGTATATAATTATTACGTTGATAAACAAAATATTTGTTGGCCAGTGTCAACAGATCATTGGTCTATTAATCATTGAGAGAATATTTAGATTATTTGGAAGTTTCGTGATGTAACATTTTTCTTTATTATAAGTTTTTCTATATTAATAAATCGTTAAGAATTTTTATTAGGATTTTAATATCGAGATAATCGCGATAAAAGACAAACATGACATTATCTAATTGTGCTACTTAGTTGCAATGTTATAATATCGGATAATATAATTTGATTGTAGATATAGTATCAGTAGTTAATCCTCGTCTCTGTAAATTCTTTGAAGATTTTAAAATAGATAAAAGATAAGATCTGTCGGCAAGATAACACTCGAAGGATGTGAGAAGTTTTTTTACTAAATTTTCGAGTAATTAAACATGTGAAAATAGATGTTCTAATTTAGAAACATTTAGCTGAGTTATCGTTTTTACCAATATAATTTAATTTAAGCTGGATTCAACATTTCACTAACTCTTCATCTTTTTCTAGTTATAAGAATTGAACCGAGATTAAAGTTAATCAACATTGATAGAAACGAGCATTAAACTTCAGTTACTGAGTACTCTGTCTATGCTGCTGTGTTGATTTGTTCATATACAAATTTTATTTTATAACTTTTTTATTGGTTTTAAGGGACATACGATCTTATATTTTTTACTTTAACACCCGGTATTTAAGAACGCGTGAAAAAGCATTTCGGTCACCGTCAATCAACTGTTAAAAGCAAGGGCTTCAATGAATAAAGCGGTATCGTATTTGGGTCTATACAATTATGTAACTGCTGCTAACTACTTCTGAATTGCCATCTTGCTCACTAAAGGCTACAGTTCGAAGAATGCCATCATTTCTGATTATATTTATTGTGCCTCTTTAAAATATTGATAAATATTTTTGCGATTATGTGTTATCTACAAGCATGTAGCTTTCGTGATACTCATATACATGATACATTTCATAGCTCTATGAATGATGATTAAAACAAAAATATGAGGTTGAGTAAAAAGTCATCGCGTATTTTTTAGCTCAAAGTTGTATATACAATATCTTCGTCAATAATGAATGAAATTCAAATTTAAAAAAAGGGTTTTAAAGCTTGAAATCTCTACTTTTAAAAGCTTATCACATTTTTTAAGTTTATATGAGTTTGATAATTTTTACATACCAAAAACTACGAGCTGAAAAAGACGAAAAATTTTCTTCTCACTTTGTGGATTTGTAACGTGTCCAAAACGAATTTGAGAAAATTTTCGATTACCTATCGTGAAAGCTTGATACTTTCCCTACAAAATCGTTTTTTTTTAATATTCCTACGACTTTTGATTACTGAGTTATCGCGGATTAAATAAAAGAATTATTTTGACTTTAATTGCTCATAACTCCATTAAAAATTGTCGTATCGTATAATTTAAAAAAGAGATTTTTAAAGCTGAAACTTTACTCTATTAAGATATATTTATATTGTTGGTAAGAAAGTAATTGCGGTTTTTACTGATGTCTTTTAAAAAAACGCGATAACTTTTTACTTAACCTAATATAATAAGATTATTTTATTCGCACAGACAAAAGATAATGCCTTTGCTAAAGATATATATTATATTGTTTTAAATTTAACATTCATCATCACGAAACTCAAAGAAATTAAAACGAAAATTGATGATTATTTATTTTCTATTCTCTAAAATAAATATATGAATGAATTCTTTAATTTTTAAAATCAGACAGCTGTCAATTTTTTAATTAAATTCTATTCTATCGTGTGCTTTCTGTGTTATTTTATTGTATAGTATTTTTAACATATTTTTTTCACTAACTTACTTTTAGGCAAGGTTTCTTTTGTTTTTCATTCGTAGAATTTCTTTTGAAGAATGTAATTAATTCGATATAATATTATAATTTCCCATTAAGTTGAAAAAAGAGAGAATAAGACAGAGTATTGAAAATAAGGGAATGGAAAAGTTACTATGCCATTACTTTTCATAATAATAATTTGATAATGACGTTACATTTTTTTTTACTATAAACTAGTTAATTGTCATCATTACACGCTATTTACTGAAAGTAATAAAAAGTAACGTGTAACGCATCAACGTGTTACTTATTTATGACTGTTGCAAATAACAAATAAATGTAACTAGTTACAAATAAAAAGTCAAAATTACGAATACAAATTTAAGTTGTATTGTTAAATAACAAGTTACTTTTTTTAGTAATTAGTGACCTTTTCAACAACTGTAACAAATAATACTTTGATTTTTCCAACTCTGATGTTGCCATTACCGTCATAAAAAATCGCAATGTCTATACCTTTAAAGAATGTATTCCAAAAATTTTGAACAGAGAATGAAAATACGCTTTTGAAACTTGTTTTCAATCTTATTATTCATCATTACTTTGTCATAACAATTTGGTAACACGTTGTATACAAATGATGAACAATAATAAGATTGAAAACAAGTTTCGAAAGCGACGCGTTCCATTCTCTGTTCAAAATTTTTGAAATACATTCTATATGTTTTCTATTGAGGAATATATCTGTACAAAGAATTAATGAATAATTTGGATAATAACGCATATTTTTATATTCATTTTTATCACATATAATTATTTTTGACGTTATTAAATGATCTTGAAATACTGTTTCTCAGTCTAGTGGAAAACAAATATTCTTACATTGCTTTTGACACAATTCTTTTTACTTGTGGACTAATAAAAACGGTTATATTAATATACTATTTAGGACTACGAAATTAGGTTCAATGGTTAATGATTAATTATTCATTGTATCGCTGAACAGTGCCGAATAAAAATAATTTTCGTGACTTGCAATAAAAGCGTGCATCACGCCGAATCTTTTTTTAGCACAATACTGCGGATTTGAACGTCTGAGGTCTGGCCTTCTTTGTATTGCATTTATCGCACGAGCGCGATTACGAATGGGAGTGTCAGAGATCGACACTCGAGAATCCGCGAATAAAAATAAAAAAATAATGTGTCATGAATTTCCGTCTTTATCGTCTTTACCGTCTATACTGTTGCAATCTGTGTTGCATTCTCATAATTTCTATCAAATTCGCGAAATATGGCACGAGAGCATCGCACGCGGGAATAAACTCGTACAACACATAATGTTTAATTTATTCAATGCAAATGGCAAGTGAGAGATAAAATCTGATAGAGATCAAATCGTGTTTACAGGCGACGATAGAATTTATGATTTACGTATCCGCGAGAAATTTATAGACTTTCATAGTCAACAATCGTATCTCACCTATCATCACTGCCAGAATGATGCTGACCGCGCTGAAGAGTCCCAGCTCTCTCTTCAGCTCGATTTTCCCGACCGTCTTCTCTTCGCATGCCATTTTTTTCGTATGTTGAGAACGGAACGAAAAATAAGAGCGTGAAGCACGTTACACACTCCAACGACACTTGAATTACTGTCTGTCAACAGTAATTCAAAATTCAATGACGCATTGCATGAACGGCTAATCTATTCAACGATGGTGGTGGAAACGGCGACAGTAGTCTCTATCTCCTCGTCTGAAACAATCGTGAATTCGTTGTCAGTGCTCCACGCGCGATGGCAATGGGCTCGACCACGCGACTGAAGCTATTGGGTGGGTTTATCATAGTCGGAGCTTCAAATCGAGACTGGATCAGCTTGTTGCTTTTTTCGCAGACATTAGCGAAACACTGATAAGGAGATACTCATCCTTGTCACAGATACTCCACTATTTTTCTTGATGGAGCACTGAGCTAAAGAAGCATTAGAAAAATATATTGATTATAACAAGAAGTTATGTTAACAAAATGTATTTTGATCATATGAATCAGAATACTGGTTACATAATTGAATTTCTAGTTATCTCGACTAGAATATTTGACAGATTTAATAATTATTTTATAAATATATATTTGACGGCATTGAATCAGAAATAATTGTTTCTTTTAAAGTTAATTATTAATAACTTATAAAATTAACTTAGTTACATTAAAAGTTGCATGAACAAAAGAATTTAATTAAAAGTTTAGATTAAACCAACTGAAGTTAAATTACAAGTTAATTTCAGACAACATTATTTATATTAAAGTAAAATATTAAAGTAAAATTTTGAATTTATAATTATAAATTATATTACTCTAAATGAAAAAAAAAAAAAACAATTACAATATGAATTCTAAGAATATAT
>NW_017304758.1:13875-18801 GCF_001594115.1 Trachymyrmex septentrionalis
TAATTTTTTAAATTTATTTTTTAATAGAAAATAAATTCATTTAATTATTCATTTAACATTCAATTTTAGAAAACTTTTCGTATTATAGAATGTTACCATTTATAATATTTACTCCATTAACATTGAGAATGACCTGATTGTTTGATCGAAATGTATGCTGTATTTTGTCATAAAGATTATTAAATGTTAGTAATTTCAATCCAGCTTTTGATCTTAGCCTCTTTATATTTAGTAGTATATTATTTTTGTTACATTTTTTATATGAAAATGTATTTTTTTTTATATAGAAAACTAATGAATAATATTTAAAAGATTACATAGAAAGAATTATACAAAGAATATAGATAAAGATTATTAGATTAATAATAATTATCATAAAAGAATACTTATACATGATTTAAATAAAATTGTAACGAAATATTAACGAAACGTGCATTTAAATAAACTTTTCTTATTTTCTCTTTTTTTTTAAATTTGAAAGAAATACAAATAATCTTGCAATAACAAGATATTACGCTATTGAGCTTCTCTAATTGCCTAATTTAATGTTCAAAATTCTATATATAAAAAAAGAAATGACATTCTCAAAGATAAAAGATATTAACTTAGACAAGCAATTAATATATTTTATACATAATAAAGTAATCAGTTGAAGTTAATTAGTTAAAAGCTAACTTATTTAAAATTATGTCTTTCCGATTGAATTTATCAGATTTCCAATTTATGCAACTAGATCTTTTCCCGGAAGAAAAACGAATCTCTAGAAATCGGCATTACATAAACGCTAAACATTGACTAGTGAAATTTGCTTTCTAGCAATTGGCGATTATCACTTACGTGAATAAGCCGGACTACGTTAAATGATTTATTTATCCGAATTCTACGAGGTAAATCGGCAAAATCTAATCAGCTAACAAGTCATAAAGCTTCTGTGCGTGCAACCGATAGAACCAGCGTCGTGCAAAGGATTTTTGAGGTCCTAGTGCAAAAGTAAAGAACTCTACATGTTTGTAAATATATTAAAAAAGATTTAAGAGGTTTAGAAAATACACTTGAAAAATCAGGGAATTACTTAAAGTCGGTACTAAAAGAAGCAAATTCAAAATTAAGTATCTTTGCAAAAAATCATCGTAGAGGAATGTATAAAAAAGCGTTTTAAAGCTTGAAACTTCATCTTTCGAATGCTTGAAATTTTATGTTCCTGCTATGACTTTATTACATACAGCATTAACTTAAAGTTAAATTCTAGACAATTATATGAGGCAACAGCGATAAGAACAGAGATAGGAATAGTATAGAAATAAGCGATATATTTATCGCTCTTGTTGCACAATGCAGCAAAAGAAATAAAAAGGCCAACCAATTTGATCGCATATAAACTACATCTTCTATCTGCTTTAAGATTATAGCATATACATAAACAAAATGAAAAATCTAAACGCTTAGTAGGCTATAAGACATAGAATTCCAACTCGTTGGAAATTTATCGCTATTGCTTTTCTGTGTTCTTATGTGCATTGACATATGCATTTTCGAATCTTGGATCTTTCAGTTTCTATCACTATTGTTATTTCTATCGCTATTGCTCTTGTTTCGCATTGTGTTTAGGGCTTGAGCTTTGAAAAATTGAAGTTTAACTTTGATGACGTGTACGGGGAAAATACAATTTTTTTTGTAAATTTCTTTGTGTCGCAAAACCTCTTTAAAATGCTTTTTTAATCATTACGCTACAATTTTTGTAGTGACGATTTAAAGTAAGTAGTGTATTTTTAATTTTTTCTCTAAAAACTTTTATTTGTCATTGTGTGCTGGTATTCTGCTGCAACAATTTGAACTGACTACATTTTTGAAAATTATTTTCTATTACCAAAAAATGCAAACATATTTGACATAAAGATTTTACTTTTCTTTTACATGTACTATGCGCGTTATTTTTTCGAATATACGCCATAAATTTGCGATGATTACAATTTCGTGACAATTAAATTTATAGAAGTAAAATCTTTATATCGAAAGTGCTTCCATTTTTTTTAATACTATGAAGATATAAAATACTAATAGAAGTCAAGCATTTCAAATTGTTGTGACAGATTACTGATGTGACTTGCAAATATAAGTTTTTAGAAAAAAAGATTTGAAAAAGCATTGCTTTATTTTATATCATTAGAACGCAGTTCTAAAAAAAAAACCATAGCATAATGATTAAAAAAACATTTTTAAAAAATGTTATATTTTGCAATACATTTGAAGAAAAAATTTTGTTTTCTCCGTTCATGTCATCAAAAAGTTAAAGTTTATTATATAATATAAAAAAACATAAAAGCCAACGCTAAATCTTATTGCAAATTAGAACGTTATAAACGAATGTTTATTATGTTTTGATTCGCAATAAAATCTAGCGTTGGCCTTTATGCTCTTTATATTTATAGATAATTTAATAAGATAGCAATTTTATTTTACTTTTTGATATTTTGAAATATAATCTTTATAACTGTGTCATTCCGTGACACAATAGTTACCATTTTTAACGATTACACTTGATATCGTTGTGTTATACTTATACTAAGGCCACATAAAATGACAATGATTCATGTAGCCATGTTTTACTTGAAATTCTATCAGTAAAAGTAATAAAGATAGGCAAATTATATGATGACTAAAAGTTTTGAACACAGAGTACATATTTTTTTATTATATTTATAAAAAAGGATTCCGATAAAACGAACCTCTGTTGCTTAAAGATTGATTTTTCATGGAAAGAATGAGCTAAGGCTTGAGTACTTGTTATCCTTCCTATTTCTATTTTTAAACTGCCGACTTTCTAATGTTCAATGTAACTCGTGCAACTAATTGCGCGTTCGGTTATACATTGCCAGTAAAGTTTATGCACCTGAAAAATAATGCACATGAAAATCTATGCATTATTATAAGTTTATATTTAGAGATGGACAAATTTTAGAATTTTTAGAGTAAAGACGTCAGGAAAATAATGGTTTTTTTCCATTGGCTTTGACAGTTTTTTATTCGGATATTTTTTTTAACATTTCACAATTTCGACGTTGTATTATTGTTCCAAAATTTAGAGTTTTTGCACTTATCCATAAGATTTCTGTGTGAAAATAGTTACAAAAGTTGAAATATAGTATAATGATTAATATAGTATAATGTCGATGATTATAAATATACCTTACTATTATTTAAATGATATTTTATACTGTACTTCAATTTTAAAAGTTAAATAAATATTCCATACTGTTATTAAAATAAAAATAATACTTTACTAGACTAATTTACACTGTTTTTATTGTAAACTGTGATTGTAATTATACATATTCTAAATTTAAATTAGTGAGATGACGTTTATTGAATCTCTAATTGACTACTCTTGAATCAATATTATATTGGGATGTTGTCTCAAAATAATTAAAATACAGAGTATAATTATAATTATAATATGCAATAAAACAGTATCTATTATGCTTATAAAATATTATCTGTATTAATAATATCATTTATTTAGCTTTTAAGTATAAAATATCTGTCATTCAAATATTTTATATTGAAATAACTATATGTTTTTTCATGAATTTTATGTAATTTCATCAAAAATACCGTTATTTACAGTAAAAAAAACTAATTTTTTTACTTGATACTTTTCTCCGAAGTCAAAAATACCATCTTTTTTACATCTCTATTTATATTAGTACAAATGACGTTGTACAGGATGATTTATTTTAGTATTAACAGGTACATTTTTTGAAAATATACAATTTTATCAAAAAGAAAAAATTCCAAACAAAACCCGTTGTATGTCCCTTTATATGCCATAAAATTTTTATTTGGAATATTTCTTGGAAAAATTATATATTTCTAAAATTTTTACCTAATAAGATTAAAATGAATAATCCTGTAGATTTTTAGTATTGGCAGTGTATATTAAAACACAGCTTAAATATTTGCACAAATCAGCAAAATAACACATCTTAATATAACATATTTTTTTGTTGATTAAAGCAAAATGATAAATTCCTCATACTTTAATAAACGTTTTGATCGAGTAAATGTATTTACATATGTTGTGACTGATATTTTTTGCTGAGAATTTGTGTCAAGTTGTTTTGTATTAAAAACTAATAAATATGCTGTTATTAAGTGTAATTTTTTTAAAGAGAAATGTATTTACAACATTGATAAAATTGATAATATATATATTTCTTAAATGCTTTTTTATAAAATAATGATTTGGCTGTGGAAATTGCTGGTAACTATTGTACTTTTCTGTTTAATTCTGTATAATTCCTACAGAGCAGAATTATACAGAAAGAGTGGAAGTAGGTAATATATGAGATTACTTCATACTGTTAGATAGAGATTACTTCATATTGTTAGATAGAGCTACTATTAAGTTTAAGTGAATAATCGTTTTGTCTAATAATGTTAGGACTATTACTAAACATCCTGTACATATATACATAGTTATCTTTACATTATTTATATTTTCTATTCAATTTTATAAATATCAATATTACCTACACGAAATTAAATACCTTATTATTATTCTATTGATCTAAGTTCTACAAAATTATTTTTCAGTTTCGGCGTAATTATCTCAACTTCGTTAAAATGTACTCGTTTAAGACAATAATTTGATAAACATCAATTGAATCTTGATACAGAAGATATTAAGCACATCGTGTGTGAGATTGATGAGGATATTTATACTTAATTGTGCCATGTTATATCAGTCGCACATTTGATAGCGATAATTTATATATGATATAATTCTTCCATTCTTTATATAAGAGAAAAGATTTATTAAAATTATTTAAAAAACATTTTTTTTTGCATTTAATTTACACAATGTGCATCAATATAAATTGAATCAAATTGAATATCGCAAATTAAAGCAGAAATGTAAAATTTTAA
>NW_017304758.1:18901-42664 GCF_001594115.1 Trachymyrmex septentrionalis
TTTAGAAGTTTATATATTTCGCGGAACGTTTCCGTTTAAATCAATATTTGTTTTATTCTATTCAAATTTATATTTTTTATGTACTAAACAAAGTGTTCGATAGATCGCCGTTTAATTAGAACGGAATTAGAAACATTTTCTCTTTAGCTAATTCAAGAAATATTCGTCAGCTACAAATTATGATTGCTACGCTACGATCTCGGGAGTAGTCGGGGACTGTCGGGAGTCGAAATCAGACTTCGGGATACTTCGGGAGAAATGTTAGGTTAGGCGAGGTTAAGTTACAATCGGCGCGTGTGTCGTGCAATACTGTGTTTGAATACGGAAAAAGGAAGTCTATACTAGCCTATAGTTCTATAGATCTGTACGACAAATATTTCATGCGGTATCTCTGTTTATTACAAATTCGAATAAATAAAAAATGAATGACGAGACAGTGAAGGTCACGAATGACTCAAATGAAGAACAGAACGAATTCTACTTCGAATCCGATCACTTGGCACTAAAGGGTAACAAAGATTACACCGCTTTCCTGAAAACGATAGTTATCCTTCAGGCTCAGAGAGTCCAAGCCGTAAAAGATTTGGACAATCTTATGTCCGTGCGTGCCCAAGCACTGAAGGATCCGATATCATTCGTGGCGCAGTTGCAAAACGGTGATCTTCCAGAACTACCTGGTCCGCAGAAGATCCCAGAGATTCCTTATATTGACTGGTCGCAATACAGCATTGCATTGCCAGATGGACGTATGAGACCGCAAACTCGACATGGACATGTATTACCTCGGATACAACCAAAAATTGAACAGGAAAATGATAAGGTATGTATCGATGTATAAGTGTATATTTGGAAAGAAATTTTTCTATTTTGTTATTTTATTTTACAGATCTTAGTCAGAGGTCGTGCCTTCGATGAAAGTAAACCTGAAACTTTCAATCAGTTGTGGACAATGGAAGAGCAAAGGCGACTCGAGGAACTTTTAGTTGAATATCCACCAGAGGAAGTAGAAATGAGACGTTGGACCAAGATAGCAAATGCATTAGGTATAAAACTCGTTCTACAATTATATAAGCCTAGCTGTAAGTGCTTATAGTTGTAAGAATTAACAAATCACAGTTTCCTCTTTATATTCAATTGATTGGTTCAATTTTTACAACTACAATCACTTACAGTTACATCTATGCTTACGTAATTGTAGAATAGTGATAACTTATGTTGCAAACAAGATACTACAATTGCTTCTTTTTGTAGGGAATCGAACGCCTAAGCAAGTATCCAGCAGAGTTCAAAAATACTTTATTAAGCTTTTGAGGGCAGGTTTGCCCATACCTGGCAGAGGACCTAAGCTAAAAGTGGATGTCAAGAAAAGTTTAATTCATAAGCGTAATAATCAGTTCTTATTTAAACGCTCAACTTTCTTTCCACATCAAGATATTACCTTTAATACATCAGATGAAAGTAAAGAACAGCCTGTAGCAGAGGAATCTGTAAGCACATTATTGCTTTACATAAAATATTAGATATTAGAAAAAGTTACTTCAGTATTATTTTTCAGGAGGATGATACACTGAATGGAGGAAGTGACGATAGTCCTGAGATAAGACAGCTAAATTTATTGCGGCAAGTAAAAGCTGAAAAGGCACAAGACTCTCCTGTGTACAAACATGTTGGATACAAAGTACGTATATTCTTTTAACATGCAGCTATTTGTACAGGTAGAATTATTGCTTATCAATGATATTTTCCTACAGTGTACAGTGTGTGGTGAGGAACCTTTAAAGGGTACCAGATGGCATTGTGCAGAATGTCATAATGGAATTGATCTATGTGGTGATTGTGCAATAGCACAATTGGAGGCAGAAAATCCCTTACACGATCCATCCCATAGATTAATTCCCATAAAACCACCACTATGTACTAGAAGTTATGACTTAGATTATTTTCCACAAAATTTTAGTAATTCTCCCTATAATTATCTCGATCCAAATTTTCTGCCTGAATAATCCAAAAAAAATTTTTCCAAATAAAATACAATGCAAAGAGTATAAGGTAAAAAATAATTTATTAAAAATAATGCTCATACAGTAATAGATTTAGCAGATTCAAGAGTTGATATTCTAGTTGCATATTTTTGACGAATTTTTGTTTGAAGTTGATTGAATGTTCCATTTTTAATACTATCGCGAATAAGGTTGAAGAATTGTAGGTAATGATGAGTATTGTGTCTGAAATTATCATTAATTGTTAATTGATCATATATGAGAGTGATTAAATCATTTTATAAATACGTACATCATTAAAAGTACTAAAGCAAGCATTTCTTTGGTATGATGCAAATGATGGATATATGCTCTTGTATGATTTTGACATGTAAGACACTTGCATTTTTTACAAATAGGAGAGAAGTCGTCTGCATATCTAGGAAAAGAAAAAAATGTGTGAAATCATGTATTATTTAATTATTATGTTTATATATTTTTGTATTATATGTTTGTTTGAAATATTTTTTTATCTTACCTCTTTTCTGCTATCGACATTGCATGCTGATTATTCTCACAAGTATCATTATCACACAGGAAAGTTAAAGCCTGTGATTGTTCAGTAATTATGTAAGGATAGGACGAATCAAACACGTCTACTCCTAATTCAACGAGATCCAATACAGTAACTGGATTCCAACAACCCATTGATATTCTCATTTTATCGTTAGGCAGCAAGTTCTATAAAATATAACATAATTACAGCATATTAAAATATTTTGGATCATATAAGTCGTATAATTTTTTAAATTAAAAATGTACTTACGATGGTATATTGTACTACTTGTTTAATTTGTTCTGATGAAATATTCTGTACATCTGGCCCATTATTATGTAATCCATCTATTACAAATCCTGCCAAAGGCTTATCTTTTAGATAATCTATGGATTCTTTCCTAGCTTGCAAGTTATAACCACCCTCTACTGGTCCTAATATTCCTTTCGATTTCAAAATATCCGATTGTAGATGGATATCTAAACATTGTTCTAATAAAGTTTTACTTCGAAGTACTGCCTTTGATATTCGTTTCGCACGGCTATTAATATTTGTATCTCCATCACATAGAGCAACATATAGATCTGGTTTATACGCTTGCACCATTTCCATATATTTATTAGCCGAAACAACGATTCTTCCTGTTCTGGACCAGACAGAAATAGTATCTAACTGCTGAAAGCCAGAGTTCGTAGTATAGGCAGGATCATGTATTGATAAAAAATTTATATATTCCTGCAATCAAATTATTTAATAATCAGTATAACGAAACTTCAATGCATATTGTTAATCCAATAATTTTATTTCTGCCATACCTTCATACTAACAAAATCACCAAAAGAAGTGTCTAGCTCTTTGATAACATCAGTCATCAACATGGTTGAGGGAAGCGAGACAATTAATAGCTGCTCTTCCGTTGTTAGAGTTTTAAAGACATCCTTTGTCAAATGTGGTACACTGCCACCCTAAAAATTATGTTGTAAATTAAAATAGATAAATTTTTGTTGTATGTTTTTATGTTGTAAAAAAAAACGATACACAATTATAAAACAGAAGAATTTTTCATTTCATACCTTGGTATAAATAAGAAGTAAAGGTGTTTCAAAAGAAATATTTGGCAACCTTTCAAATCCACTTAATGTACCGATTCTTGCAGCACAACGTGCTACAGAGTCAGTGAAAAATTTCATTGTTTTATTATAATTTATTTTATGGACTTTCCTTTTCTCTGCTAGTTTCTCACACACACGATATAAATAAATAATTGATGAATACTATATAATAAATATAGATATTGTTAAATTTATTTTCACTAGCACATTTATTAATTAATTTAATATGTTTAATATATTTTTTATTTAATTAATATTAATTAATGGGGACAATTATTTAAAAAGATATATATATCTATGTAGAAATTAATTTGTTTTATAACATGTGAATAGAACATAACCTCGATACAATCTTCTCGAACACATGGGAGAATGAGAAATGAGAGAGAGAGAGAGAGAGAGAGAGAGAGAGAGAGAGAGAGAGAGAGCAAAGAGCAGCAAAATACTGCAAAATTCGCGGTTCTACCAGTCACGCCAGGCCGCCGACAGATGACGCTGTTCACGTGCTGCAAGCGAAGTGGATTGGCACCACTGATGCGCAATATGTGGCGGATCACGGAATGTTTAAAAATTTTTCGCGATCGTTATAATTTTAAAAGTAATGGTTCTCACAAACAGAACGCGATAAAGCTTACCGCGCGGCGAAAGTTAACGCAGTAGATGCGATTATTCTTCCGCTTTTATGGAAAAGCGGTAAACTGATTGTCTCTCGCGCCAATTTCCATCGCGCGGCAAGCGTTGCCGCGTTTGTGTGTGAGAGCCATGAGTGTCGCGGAGTATCATCGGGAGTGTTTCGTGAAATGTTCGTGGGAACGAAAACAAATTCTGCATAATCACTATTACTTGCTATTATTGTGCTCTCGATGCCGGAAGGTACATGCACAGTCGTCGCCAAGTATACGAGGTATATCTCATATAAACTTTTAACTATCCTTTTTACAATAACATTAATTTAACAATCTTACAACAATTTACTGTACTTCGAACTTTACTACCATTTTTGATATCAGATTAGCTCGAATAATATCGAGAGAAATATCAGCAGACTATAAATATTGCGTGGATACAGTATTATCACATATAATACAAATGCGCGACAGTCTCATTAAGTGAGTTTCGTGCGATCGTAGTATTGCTCGATTACCGGTCATTTTCCATAGATTGGTCACATAGAGTTAATTGAGATATGAGAGATATTTTTAAATATATAGTAACTATATATACGTGATAATTTTTAAATACGTATAGTAACGTAATGGTTGTGATTGCGATAACTTCCATGTTATATTAGCCACGATTATTTATAAAACAAATATAATAATAAATTTCGAGATATATACAGACACAAATAAATGTAATAATAATTATATTATGTATATCTTAATTATTTATGCAATGAAATGCATTTTTTTTCTACATTTTTGTAGGTAAATGTATTTAATTCTTAGAAACAATTTTTTTAATTTATTAATTTAAAAAATAGTGTAACTATACTCAGTCGACACAAATTAAGACATAATATTTATTATTTCCATAAGAAATTATATCACTTCGTCAATTATTGATATAAATATAATATTAAAAAACACATAATACATAACATTTATGTTGAATATACGAAATAATTTTGATGTTATATTATTTTTATTTTAATTAACTAGATAATAAATAATTGATTAAGTAATATTATAATTGATAAAGTGATATAATTTCTTGCAGAAATTATTAAAGAATGTCTTGATATATATATATGTGTAACACTGTGATTTGTCTTATTTTCTCTCTCTCTCCCTATTTCTCTCTCTTAAAATTTTTACGATTTGAATTTCTCATTTATTATATTTACACACACATTTCATCTTTCTAATTAATATATTTCATTACTAGGAAACAGATTATGCTAGGAAAAGGTTGATACACGTATCATGAAATAGTTCTTTATTTGTGCTGTACAATTCCAAATTTCAAAGATTACAATCTCGATTATAATCTTAGATTACAGTATATACAATAATAAAATAATGCGTTTCTTTACAATTTGTGATCTTATATACAATTTGTGCTAAATATGTAATTTACATTGGGACGGACCCTCGAAAAGACGTTGAAAATTATTATTGTTTGCAATTTAATCGCAAGAAAATGATCGACATGTTCACATTTTTTTTCTAACAAAATCTAATGATTTTATTAGTATGGCAGGTTTTAGCAGAGGTGAAAGAAAGTTACAAATACACATATCTATATAAAACACTGATTCGAAATTTCTGCCTGCGGGCGATTGCCGGCATGCGCCTTCGTCAGTGTATGAATAGGCAATCAGAACAACATTATTTCTATATTTCATCTTCAAGGATTATGAATAGTTTCTTCTCGCGTGAAATTAGAACTCGAATGATACCTACAACATCGCGAAAAAAGAAGGAGAAAATCCATTTAATATTCGCTATGTATCTTCCTTTCATCGATACTAGATTTCTGCCAGTGATATCGCTTTGCTTATAATATTTTACTGACATATGTACTGACTTTTTTCGGAAGTATCCGATATGCGAACTATAATAGGGTAGCATATAGGGTATCTACCTATCGGCAAGTTTTATCACAATATATAAAATTTCACAACATTACATCTTCTAAATTTTCCATTGTAACTTTTTCTCAGGCAAGAAATGTTGAATGTTCTGTTATTAACGGGATACATATGAAATAAAAAAATTTCAGCATTTTTGCATATTATTTTAAAATAAATTATTGAACGACAAATTTTGCGATAATTTTCTTTATTCAATTATTTATTTTGAAGAGTAAATTTTATTGCAATGTAAATAGTAAATAATAATATAAAAAATTTTTTAACGTTTAAAATTCAAAAGAAAGTATTATCAAAGAATAAATAATATACAAAAAAGTATAAAAATTAATTTATAAAATTGAATGTGTTATGTAAATTTCATATGTATCCTATGGGCAATGACGATTGTAATAAATTCTATTTCGTTGGGTATCAATTATTAATTCGTGCTAGTTACAAAATGTTTTACTTTCGCTTTAACACATCTTTTCATACTTTGAAATTATGAAATAAGATATAATAATATGCTTTTCTAATTTTCATGTTTTCTAAATGACGTGTTGAAATGTTACACAATACATGATGTCGACAATTTGTACAATAATCGCAGGAACGTTTGTATAGCGCACATGGAAAATGTACCGGCCGATTGATAAAATTTTTCCGCGATATATTTGTATATTAAAATACAAAATTATTTCTTTTCACGTCATGTTAATGAATTGAAATTTTGAAGTGATATTTCTTAGATACTCGTTTGCAGAAATAGATTCTTAGTTCAAATTTTTCAATGGCTAATCATTTTTACATAATCGGATCTCATTGCGGCCGGCACTTTGCTTGCGCTACTTAATATTAATACAATTGATTGCCGCCACGTACAGCGGAATGTCTAATTTAATTACGCGTATAATTTACAATATGTATATATACAATATGTGAATTTAATAAAATTTACAAGAGCTGTAGAGATATTTAACATAAGACACATGCATTCGTTACATCAATACGTTACGTGTAAGAAATCGTTGCAACTTTCGCGCGCGTTTGCTGACTGAATAATTATTCATTAAAGTAAAGTGATTAACGATTTCTCTTACACATCATTCATACTTAAAGTCTCGCAATTATGACATAAGACGCACAGTGACTCGTTCGATATGTTGACATTGACTGTGTTCAAAGTACAACTAGATATGTGCATAATCAGGCTTGTTGCGACATAAGGCACTTGCAATACGTGCATGCGCGTGGAATGAATTGCTAGCGGTAACTAATAATTAATAGCACGGATCAATGATCGCGGTCAAGATCGGCAATATTGCAGTGCAATGCTTTACCGCGATCTTTAAAATATTTCGTTGAGAAGAATAATTATAAAACTAGAGCGATTAGGTCATAGGTTAACAATACAAGCACGCTCGCGATCTATACAATCCCTATGATGAAATTTCATATTTTGCATTGGTTTAAGTTTGCAAGAATGCAACATTTTTACATTATGATGAAATTTCGCGAAATTTAAACTCTTTTAAAGAACCCACGACAAAAAGATTTCTTTTATTTTTATGTGAAACATTGATAATTTATTATTGATATAAAAGTATTTTAATTAATTCCAATTTTTAATAGTCTGTACTAATATCCTTATATATTTGCCGAATTATGATTATGATTTTAAAAAGAAAAAAAATTATCTTTTTGATATTTCCGCATTTGCTTATATTGTTTGTAGAATCACAAGTTATATTATTTCTACGTAAAATAAGGAAGAAATGCTCAAAAGACATTCGCAGTTAAATAAATAACAACACATATGATTTCCATAATTATTCATAGTTGTTGAATTATACTTAATACTAATTTTACTCATTATTTGCATAAAAGATATATTCTCTGATTATAAAGCTGATTTCACCTTTTAATATGCAATTCAAAATTAAACATGAGACTTCATGCAATTTTATTCTTATTGTTAGATCATAAAATTAATAAAAATGAAAAAGGTGAAAAATGTCCGAAATCATTGCATATTAAAAATGAAGATTACAAAATGAATGTTAACAAAAGTGTAAAATTGATTAAGTTTTCTTTTCTACGTGTATTCAATCTGAGAAAATAGTGATTTAATTGAACTATACTTATAGCTTATCAATAGGAGAGATACTTTTACATCATTGATTCTGTTTGTGCTAATTTTTTTTATGAAAGAAGATGAAATGTACGTGTGTGTTCCAATTCGTAGAATTCTTAAGATCTTTGCAATTCATAATCGAAATCGACATCACCAATGAAACATGCGTAGGATAAAAATAATATCCCGCGATTCGCGAAGAACAACAGAAACATTCGACATGTAGTGCGTGCATTTTTGCCTGCATGCGCATATATGTGTGCGAACTCTGGTTTGAGGGGCAAGGAGGGATCTATGAAGGGAGAGAAAGGTGCGGGAATCGCCAACACATCTCTCGATATCTCACAGTTCGATCTCTCGAGCCGGCCGCTCGTATATTTACATGTATAATTTATATATCCCATGGTCCGAACATGCGGTACGTCCGACCAGGGCGGGCCCAGGGCCATCCTTATGATCGTTCTGAGATGTCCGTCGAATCCCGTGCGAGCTATCCTAATACGAAAAGATATTGTAAAAGGGAGCCCGGCTCGAGAGAAATTTGCAAGAATTCAGTCGCGTGAATTCTCACGATCGTTAAGCGACGTCGATCGGCTCGAAAATCTCCTCAGAAATTCTGCGTGTGCGTTTTTCGAACGACATGCGTTCTTCTTGCTTAAACGCGCCAAGCGAAGTTAAGCCGGTTATATGGGGCGGATGTGATCATTATTTTGTACTTTCATTTTTTGCATTGAAACCTGATCTTTATTCGCGAACATTTCTTGATGTAAATTTGATGATTACATAACGCTTAATAGACGCTTAGAGTACAATATAATTGTGAAATACAATCATTCAAAAAAACTTCCAATTTGCATTATATTATTATCATTAGATCATCAAGTCGTCTATCATAAATCACTAATAATAATAGAAAACTTCAGTCTTCTTATTATGTTTATTGTCTCATAAAAAAATAGCGATTTATGCTTTTTTTTTTAATATCTCGTACAAAGTTTAAAATGTTAATTTTAATGGGTTACATAAAAACCCGAAGTTTGATCTAAACTTCAATGCTATTGCGGATATAGAATATCTCTATAAAGCAGAAGTAGCAAAACTGAAAAAAAAAATGTTTGATAACTTACAGTGAGCAGGATGGTTTGTACTCGCGCGATTTAAAGTGATCGTCCAGATGGTAAATAGCAAGTATTATATATAAGAGACTTGATATTTTCACATTACGCGAGATAGATTAACACACACGATGGTTTGCGGATTTCGCATCTATCTTATCACAACGAAGAGCAATATCGTTAGGAGATTTTCCACGATAAGTAGACACGACCGAGTTAATCTACCTAGACGCGCGGATTATGAGAGATGCGAATAGCGGTCTTCCAGATTGCGACTTGAAATTATCCGTAAACACGCGAGCCTCCTAGGAGTTCCGATGCGCGATGCAGATGCAGAAGCAACTTGCGCGCAAAGAGAAATGAGATGGGCCTTAATTAAACGTATTCCATGATACGTTCTCACGTAACACGACCGTGATAAGGATTATCCGGGCTCGGACCGACGTAGTGCGGTCGAGATATTATATTTTTTTTGGCGCTACAATGCAGTACCGAGAGTCGTTCAGGCTCTCTCTGCCGCCATTGTGGCCGCGAGGGCACGATTAATTATAGCGTATCCACAGAAGGAACGCTTTGTTGCGTCTGTATTGTTGGACGCTCGCGTTGCATACACCTCCTGGCTATGTGTCTCGATACTTTCATGTGTTTCGATCATTTCGGAAATAATAATCAGTCTTAAAAAATCGTTTTCAAGGGCAATGTTCAACACATTTTGTTTCTTTAATTAATCGGAAGAGATAACGAGTTACAGATTATAGATATTTATAGCACATGCAGAACTTCCTCTCCGAAAAATGAAAAATATCGGAATATTTAGGACGCGACATGTCATTTACTTAGAGAAAAATAACGGTAGCGACTATAAAGGTGACAATTATAATTATATAAGAATTTTATATGAATTTTATATGAGAATTAATGTACACGTATGAAAAAAAAGTTGAATAAACTATTTTACAGTTATAGTAATTATAAAATAGTTTATTCAACTGTGTGAATTAATTCCACAAATAAAACTTGTATAATTATCACCTATATTTATAGTTGCTATCCATTATGTCTTTCTTTGAGTGTTCGTTTATTATACAATAGGAATCAACATGAAAAGTAACAAGACAATCGCATACATTTTCAACTAACAAAAATAAATTCACATTGTATCAATTATTTGATAGCGAGCTTTATTGCTCTTTATGAAGAAGACAATTTCCAATAATAGAATTTCCTTTATTCGCATTTTCCTCAGGTGAGCGCGCAGTAACTTGGAGAATCAAGTGGTTCTAAAGTTATTTTCTTACATATAGTACGTACAGTGAGACACGTTAAGTGAGCGCGAGAGTATTCTCGAATGGGTATGTTTTCGAAGAATGTTCGGTCGATTGTACGTATATGTGTGCGTGAGTACAGATGAGTTAAAGGAATGAATGACGTGAAGAATCCCGAGGCGAAGCGAGAAAAGACGCGTCTTCTCGTGGGGTTCGTGTCTCGACGCGAGGAACAATCGGCTTCGCTTGGAAAGGTAATTAAGAAAACACGACGGCGACGATTAAACGATTCCCCGCCGAATCGAGCGAGACGAATTAATTCCGCCGTCGATCAGGAATCGATAAACTGATGAACGATTGAAACTGATACATCGCCAAGACAGAACGACAGAAACTTATTTAGTGCTTGAACGATAATCCCTCGCGTGATATGCGAATACAATTTCTCGAACGAATTTCGTATACTATTATATTCACTATTACCAGAAATATTTCCCACAATTTATTACACGACAAGGTCACGAAGACAATTTTATTGTGAGCATTAAACTTTATTTGCCGTAATGCGTGTCTTCCGTCTCCCGCTAAAAAAGAAATACTTTTATTGTCCTGATTACTTTAGCACACGAATCAGACAACGAAGTTAAGGAAGTCAACGAAGTATATAGACGTAACAAGCAGTCCATTAATTTTAGTCATTAAAAAATACCATCTGTGTGTGTGTGTGTCGGTCGCTGTATTGTGCGCTGTCCATTCCATCCCTTGTATATAGAATAAAAGACAGAAAATAATATAATAAAATGCTCGCTAAGATATTTCGTGCGAATATCGTACGTATTTTGCTGAGCATGATCCGCCGGCTTCATGGCACGGAATTCTGCAATTTTCCATAATCGAGGCACGCACGTGAAAACGAGACCTCATTTGCGCGCGGCAAGCATGGAAGGATGCTGGCTGAGAACGCCGAGGCGGCGGCGGCGGCGGCGGACGCTTAGAGAACGCAAACGGATGTTGCCGAGGGCTGACTGGCAACCCCGAACGTCAAATTACGGGGCACCTGCTCTTCAAAACGACTTTATTTCATTCGTATCGTGTAGGCATTTCAAATCTGCCGTGCGGCTTCTCCTCTCGGTAATGTCTACAATCATACTCATGAAAATACCCGATTAGATTCCGAATTAACCCTCTAATGGTGTCAGAATCTTGCGTAGGACGCGCCCAAGTTTGCTTCTGTGCAGCAGTTAAGATACGTATAAATCACTTTATTTCTTATTGCTTTATATTTGTTAATCGGAACTTTGTGGTCAATTTAAAATCGATTTTTTTTCTTACCGAAAATGTCGAAATTGTTTACCGCAATTTCCCAATTTCCAACTTCATTTTCAATTCATTACAATTCACGTCATTTTTATTTCTTACATGAACTATCAAATTTAATGCAAGGTTGCTTTTGCTATATGCAATCTTATCCCATCAATGTAGTTGCAGTAATTTGAACAGAACGATGTTTTATGCGTTGCCGCCGATCACTCACATAATGTAGGTCTGAAATTTCGCTTCCCCTTCTCTGATTGACATGAACGGTGGCAGAAATAATGGGGGTCCATTTTTTTCGCCTAGTACTGGTTGACTTTCGCAGGAACGTCGGGGCGGCATCAATTTATATCTCAACGTGTTATTACTGATTGGAAACCGCAACGCGCGATTCTTCGTGCGCGGTATCATTACGTTTTTGCTTTACGTTTACCGAGTGGAAATCGAACGTCACGCCTGAGCCGATACTGTAAGATACTCAAAATATCCGAGTGCCATCTTAGACAAAAGTGAACACATAAATTTATCGATATTCGAACGAACGTAATTGCGCGTTCAGTTGTGGTTATGATGGCTAGCAATATCGATTATTTTTATCAAGATCATACTCTCTAAATTAAAAGAGTTAAAATGCTGCCACTATTGAAAAAAAATTGAATAAAAATGATAGATTTTTATTCTTTTTTTTTCGGAGTGAGATTCATTCCAAAAGAAAAGACACTCCCACTCCTTTTCTTGGAGTGAATCTCACTTAAAAAAAAAAAGGAGCGAAAATCTTATTCGAGAGTGCAAACTTTTTACTTTTTTTTTAAGAGTGGAGTGAGACTTCACTCCAACGGAGAGTAGAGGTTTTGTTGACTTCATGAAAATAGTGCTTAATTGTGTATTAATTCCGTCGGCATGATTTTCTCCGGTCACTTACCTGTCAACCGGTTTATCTTCCGCTTGTCTTACATTGTTAAAAAAGTATCAAGACGTTGAATACCTAGTATTTTATTAGCACGTAAAAGCAAAGGAGAACGCGCCGCGATGCCGATCGATTCGCGTCGCTTGATCCGTCGATTCGCGTGTCTCAAAAGTCGATTGTCTTAACAGGACCACAAAGTGTGGCGACAAAGGAGTAAGTAGAGCGTTACTGAGCAAGAAATTCATTTCATTCGGAACCGGTCTCCGATACATCCGCCGGTTAAACAACACTTTTACCAAACGTGATTTTTTTCAATTCCTCTTGTACGGACAAAACTTAAAACTGAGCACCGTAAAACACTGTCTTGAAGAAACTTTCGAGTCACGACGACAGTGACGAAAGATTTCACACTTTCGTCCCCACTGATCTCCGTTCATTCCTACTTTTTATTATATGGACTTGCTCGATCTAAATTATAAATACTACGCAAAGACTCTCCTCGTTCACAAACAAAGCGAACGCATATCGATATAATTGTCTATTCCAAACTTCTCGTCACTCGTTTTGAAAGGATCATCTTTTAAATATAATCCGAAGGCACTGTATTTTCGTTGATTGCCGCTAGTCTGTACTGCGGCGTGTCCAGATTCTGTGGATTTAAATGCAAGTTTGTTGTCGTTGCTATCGTCGTCGTCGTCGTTGCTGTTGCAGACGGTGCTGTCGCTGTCGGCATCTGCTGGTTCGTCGAATTCGAGCTGAGATCGCTATAATAGGCACTGCTGGGAGCACTGCTTAGCGTTGGTCCATCCGGTTCGGCGTCACTTCCGGTGTAGGCCGTGTTCTGGTACGATGGGTGCTCACTATTTCTGCTACCGATCCTCAATTCCTGATGATGATGGTGATGGTTGTGGTGATGATGATGGCGATGATGATGTTGATGTTGACCCGGTGGCACTGGCGTTGACGGTCCATTCTCGTACATCTCGTAGTCTGGCTCTTGTATCCTGGAAGTAGTCGATAAGATGAGACTCTGGGTAATCATTGGATGATTATTCGACTGGAATGTGCCATTAACATACGTAAGGGGTATCGAGCGTATCAATAACTGGCGATTACGCGGTGACGCGTGTCGGATGAGCGTGTTGTTAGAACGGGCAATTAAGCTCTCTTAGAAGGCGTTGCCAGAACAAAGTCAGTATTGAGCTCGTTATCGATCTAGGAAGTCGAGAAACGATAGACCGTTGCGTATGATTACTGACTTCCGATTTCGAGATCGCTATGCTACCTCATTAATCGATTTAAAAAAGTCAATTAACAAATATTTTTTTCTAATAACAATTTTATGGATATAACGATAATCAATTTCTTTATCTCTTTAAAATTTAAATTCATTAATTTAATGTTTCTAATGTAATTCTTTTATTTAAGACGACCAACACACACGTTCTTCTTGTACGGTTTTGCTCAAGTATCTAAAAATTTAACCTAGATATATATAGCTCTGAAATTAATTTTATTGGACCATTAAAATAATAATGTAAGACGTTCAAGCTGATTGCTAAAATGTCAAAACTTTTTGCAGCATATTGCTCATTATACTTGAGATTTCTACGTAATTGTTTTGATGGTTCAATAAAATTATTTTTGAAATTATTTATGTAGCTAAATTTTTAGGTACTTTGTAAAAATAAAGTCGTTCTTTTCGTGTATTTAATAACTTCTATAAATCCGGAAGCATTTGATTTACCTTTTACTGTGTCGAGTACGAAGTGTATCTGTCTGCAGCGATCCGTCGCTACCTCCGTAATGACGATGTAATCTGGCGGCGTCCAGTTCGTGATATTCGTCGTCCTGACCGCCGGAAGTCGTACCGTACGTCGAGCTTCCTCTCATTTGTAACTGTAGATCGCTCGCGTAGCTCGCGGCCTGCGAGTCCAGTTCCGCGTACAGAGCTTCGTCGGTTTGCATGTGGGTGTAGTGATTCTCGACTGGGAGATTCATCGCCCGTCGGTGCTGAGGAAGGGAGAGCGGCGTCGTGACGACTCCCGGGGTGCCACCGCCTCGTCGAGAGCCCAGCCACGACCACACGTTGTGCCCTAAAGTTCGATTTCATCCACAACTTGAGACCCATGCTGATTAGTATATTTTCTTAACGTATCTTGGCAGCATGTTAATGATAAAAGAACAATCACTGCGACATGCGGTCTTAAAGATGAGTCTGTTCTGTTCAGTTGAATTTCCTGGACAATTCATCTTTTTTCTGTTTCTTTTCGTTTCTTCGTGAAAAAAAAGAGAGGAAAGATGAATCGTGCAAGAAGTTTAGCTAACGATAAAAACAATAAATCTACGAGTAAGCCTAATGTGATTTTATCTAAACAAATAAGAGATGAAAAAAGATAATTGTGTTTTTTAAAAAAATAAATTGTTTTATCAATCAGTCAAGTATTTATTTTTCAAACACACGAATTTAATTTCTTTCTGAAAGATTACACGGAAAGAGCGAAGGATCTTTTTGCTTAAGTATATCTAAAAATTTAGTCATAGATACAGATCTGAAAATGATTTGGTTGGACTATTAAAATAATAACACAGGCTACTCAAATTGGTTGCTAGAATGTTAAAACTTTTTGTACTATTGCACATCATACTTGAGTTTCCTACATAATTATTTTGATGATCCAACAAAATTATTTTCAGATCTCTATCTAATTTTCAGATCTAAATTTTTAAATACTTGAGCAAAATCGATCTTTCCGTGTAATTATCAACTATCAGCTACGCTTGATTTATGGGCTCATTTTCATTCTTTTTCTTCATGCATTCAATATTTTGTTTAGCAACGTCTTATTACAAGGTATGAGTTTGTTTCATAATATAAGAGATTTCGCAGAGCTAGTTGAAACCATCGTTGAGAACAAGTCGCGCGAGATCCGGTTCTATAAGCTTTAACTTTCTTTCGCGAACAAAATGAGACGTACAGTTAGTGAGAGCCGGTGCTACCGCGCTCGCGATCGCAATACATGTAACGTGACGGGAACATGCGAGTAACGAGCGGCCATTTCTCAATGATCTCTCTCGACGGCGCGTACGCATATGTATGAGAAGCGTCGCGAACAGCAGGCGTCTCACAGTGTAATAACACTCACCGGGACTAGGCGCTACGTCGTGATAAGGCGGTAATTTGTCTAATTCGAGAGGCGGACGATCGGGTATGACAGCCACCCCGCCGCCGGTACCACCCGCCCCCGCAGGCCCGCCGGCATCGGGCACGCTCGAATCCTCCACGCCGACACCGCAGCAGCTCGCTGGAACAGAAAAAGGAAGGAAGACTCATCATACACACGTTACTCATTGCTCCGGAAAAATTCGTTGGCGCGTCAATGCGAAAGTCGCTTAGCTCAGGTTTCAATCTAGTTCCCATTTTCTCAGGGCATCATCGCCCTTCGTTCGATTACAGAGAGCGTTTCGCTTGATCCGCTTGAATCCACGGGACGCGTTTCTCGCGCCGAAGCACGTGAAGTGCCAGGTGAGGTTGGCCCTGAATTCCGATACGTTTACGGCCCCACGTGCACGTATATACACCCCATGCGCAAATATAAATAACTGCCCCCATATATATGAGTAGAACGGCGACCGAACCCGAATCACCGCATTATGACGTGCGCTCGCGTATAGAGAAAAAAAAACCCGGCTGTCTTCTGAACGGCCTTATTGTGAGCCTGTCATGGGCCTTCATAGAATCGCACCGAGGGTTGTAGCGTATCAGAGGGTGGGGCGGGTGGTTGAACCGGAATAGGGGAGAGAAAAAGAAGAGTGGGCGAGAGGGGCGGAGAATGGAAGAGACGCGAGAAAGGATCTCGAAATTCGTGGATCAGAAGTGCCGCCGCAGCGGTAAGTGGACTCATAAGAGTGCTGCGGAGGTAAAAAAAAATGAGATTATAGGAATCTCGTTCTCTTTCCGTATTCTACTTTTTTTCTCTGTCGCTTTCACCGTGAAAATGATGTGTTATGTATTTCTCCTAATTCCTATTATATCTCGAAGACCTCTCGCCTATTCTGAAAAGCGCGTCGGTGTCACTCGTCGGGATATAAAGAACCTCTGATTCGTAAGACGTTATTCTCGGATATACTTTTAAACTGATTCGTAATCCTCGATGAAAGGTGTGCAGGATACTGTTTTACTTATACTTCTCTGAAGAAACTGCTCTGATCGCGAGAGTGATCGTAATAACAAGCTTCTTAATGAAATGATTGATGCGTTAGAAATCGTTGATTACTCGACTCGAGCGCACTTTCGCCGCCTTACGTTTTCATGAAACTCTGACGATTGATAACTTTAATACGCTCGTAATTTTTTCATCCTATCTATTTGCCCTACAGCCATATTATTTCTATAAATGATTACTTTCGCTTCCAACATTTTTAAGAAAGAAGATATAAGATATTTCGAAGCTTGTTTTCACCGATTAATCAAATCTTTAAATTTCTCTCTTACTTATTTATTGACTGAATGATCTTTGAAAAATAAAAATATTTAGTTCCTGAAGACTAAGATTTTTGAATAATAAAGATATTTAGTTTTTTCTCTTTCACATGCATAAAATTGAAAGGTTTTATTTTATTTATAATTATTTTATGATTTTCTTGTCAAATAGTTGACTAACAGATTACTCAGTTCGTTGTACAATTTATGATCCTAGATATTCTATTTCCGTAGAGCCTAGCTTCGTTAAAAAGCCATTAGCTCGAACCGGTATAGCATATTTTGTACCCTTTTATTACTGCCTCAATCTGACGCGATTAGAGTAGTAATAATAAAGAGGGAAATCCGTTATATCTCTACAATTACGCGTGACTATTCTGTTTAATGCTGCCAGTTTGCTCGATGTCATCGATTAATGTTCCAAATGAAAATGCATAATCGCATTTATTTAATAACAGTACATTAATCTTGAGCACGATTACAATTTGCGATTTAACATTCCGCTACTAATCTGCTTATTGCGGAAATGGATCAGGCACACGACAATTTATCCTCCTGTCATTTCGCAACGGTATTGAACCAGTTCTCGTTGCGATTTAACCAGTGTGACAAAATTCCGACTCGATTATATTATATGTACCGTAACACGTTTCTTATCACTCAAAGCAAATTTCTGATCATTTTTCCTTCTCCATTAATTTTACTCGATTCTTACATACAACGATGCGTTCTATTTTTTTTTTTTATGTTCAATATCTTAATAGATTTTTTTATTTTTTCTCATTAAATTTCTCGTTTTTTTTTTTAACAAGAATCACTACCTGATATGTATAAAATAATATTTTGTTTCTCACCAAATACTTTTAACTAAAAGATAGCAAGCTATTAGTGTTTGTATTATTGTCACAGCATATATATAGGGTAAGGTGGTACAACTTTAAACATGGTACAATTTTGAACGAAATCAAATTTAAATTCAATTTTTCAAGTTGAACTCTCTCGTTGTATGGAGAATACTGAAGGATACCAAAAGCAGAAAAATTCAAATGTGAACTTTAAAAATTAGATTTAAATCTTATTTCATTTAGAACTGTACCATGTTCAAAATTATACCACCTTACCTAACTTTATTACAATAATATAACGATAACATAAAAAAATATAGGATAGTCTTGCTCAACTATAATCTGCAATAAGCAAATTACAGTTGAGGAATTAGCAGCGAAAATATATTCGCGCATATGTAGGTAGCTTTGGATGTTCATCTCACTTGCGTGATTACAACATAGTTTTTATCTTTTGAATGAATTTAAATAATCGAATCCGTTCGTTCTTCGAGACTTTCATACCGTCACCTGTAGCATATCTGTTTTCAGATAGAATATTAATTGAGCGATACATGAAAAGTGTGGCGTTGGAGAACATGTCGTGACGACGGGGGGCAAATGTTACGCTCTTTCGTCACGATCAGATAGCTAAAGGCTTGCGTAGAACTCATTTCCTGCCTCCTATTGCTGTTGTGTCACGTGTAAGATATCGTGCGACAAGAATTAATATAATTTATTATGATTTTTCTTCGAAAATTATATTCATATAAGTCATTTAGATACTTTCCTCATTGTTTAAATACAGTGAACATTTTAGATTAAATATGTATATTTTAGAAATATATTAGAAAAAAGATTTTTATTATTTCTTTTTAGAAACATATAGTATGTATAATATACCTATTATTTTTCAGAATATTTAAAATTCTTTAAAAAGGTTTAGAATGAATCTTCGCTTGGAATAAGGTTTAATAAATTTTTTCTGTTACACATTTTTAATTATTATTTAATATTAAGAATTGTTAAAAATCTAAAATGAAATCAATTAAAATACTAAAATTAATTAAAATTTTAATAAAAAAACTAAGTCTACTTGAAATTGCAATGAAAGGAGTAAAAGGTTATAAAAGTATTGTTTTATACAGTATAAATATTTATAGCCAAGTTATTCTCTTCATTTAATTAATTATACATATGTGACTCGTGTATTATTAATCTAGTCGTGTAATTTAATGAAACTGTTGTAATGAACTTGTGATATAAAATTTCGATTTATATGACAAAAGATTCTAAATATGATCGCGCGTCAATAAAATTGTACGTGTTGAGCATATAACATCTTGGTTCTTTGACGTATTATACATCGATTCATCCAAAATATCGTTCCAGTCGACGTGCGATAAGCCGATTAACGGATTCGATTCACCTTTTCTACTCGACTCTTCGATCGTCATTGTATCCGGAGGATCGCACAGCAATTTAACGTGTATGGAATGGACCCTTCGTTCTTTTTTGCGCGAAAGCAACCTCTTTCAGCCGTCCATTAACGCACTGCTCATCCGGTGGCACTTAAAGCAATTCTTATGCATGGAAGAATGTACTATTAACGAACTTTTACTAATTTATTTTTTGCCCGACAGGATATTCAATTATCTATAATCTTATAAATTGTCGGCATGATAAAGCTATGTTTTTTAAGCTCTGGGTGAACATTTAGTTAGGCGCATTATTGATTTAAATTGCGAATTTGTTAGTTTTTATAATTCTAAAATTACACATATGCATACTTGAAAGAAATACTGGCAACATTAAAACATTTCCAGTGAATAGATAGCCTATAAAGAAAACGTAATATTGATACGTTAATAAATACGAACCTAAAGAGTAGATACAAAATATTTATTATAAATTAAATTAATTGACTTCCATTATAAAACACATGCAAATACGAAGTGTTCTATAATTATATAGTAATACCTGAGGGGCCTATTCTGAAGATTAATTATCGAAAACGTGCTTGCTTATATTCGCGCAACGAAGTTTTGAAAGTTTTGAATCCTGAAGAGATATAAAATTATGATCGACCGTTTAAATTTATATTATGAAGAATTAATTATTTTGGAGTAACACACACACACACACACACACGTACACATCATTGGCGCGTGACCTTAACCGCTGATGTTTGTGTATCGCTGCGTAGCACGTAGGTATTACCGGGCCGTTATCATTCCTGCGACAGCACTTGAACCAGCAAGTAGCAGTGTGGGCTGTTCGGTATATTTTCTCGAAACGCTATTCTCTTTGAATCATTACAAGTCTACGCGAATAATTAATTTTCGCGAGTAATTATTCATAAACATATTGAGATATCAAAGCAATTCTCACGCGTATTTATTCACTTTAAATAAGGATCTTAGCGATAGCGATAAAAGAGAGAAATGTTAAATTATCGGTTTATTGTCCATATAATTAATCATTTCTTTAACAACACCCTGATAGAAATGTATGCAATTTTCTTAAATCTCCATTCAGTTACTGTTTACTGTATTCTCATTAGTTGTAACAATATTGCGTAAGAAATGGATAAGAATTTGATAGAGTTTTATTCAATGGCTGAAACAGTTTTCCTGGTACAAATATGTGCAATTTGCGTAAAGATCTGCCCAATTATTATCTAGTATTAATATAGATTATTATTAATTAAAATACTGTGTAATCGATTTATTGTCTGTGGTTTTCAATACGATGTGTTTCATCTTGATTGGGATTCTAGTTTTACTTTTCAATTACTAGACAGAATTAATACAAAATAACTGTCCAATAACTATTATACTAAAAAATGCAAGTGTTATTTATCTACAAGTGATTTATCCGTTTCAACTTGAAAATACATAATATTACGCGATACATCAATATTAGATTAGTTACCTGTACAAAACATTCACGCGATTTATTCATTTGTAATAAAATTTGGAATAAAAGCAAAAACAAATGGAAGTTAAATTCGTGTAAACTTTCTTTATTGTAATAATATTACTTTTATAAAGACACACGTAAAATTATCTGTTGACTTACACGTGATTTGGTAATTACTTTCAGGTTGAAAAAATGGAGCAATGATCTGGCAACAGTGTCAACATGCCAACACGAGTGATTAAAATAACCGTAACATACCGATCGTTTAATAATAATTTCTCGCATATTTCACGAATTACGCGTCGCGTACAATTAAGTTCGGGAGTGTCGCGCGATAATTAATTATGTTCCCGCGAGTGTTGTGTGTGCAACGAAGGAATTGGAGAGGAAGAGCAGACCTGGGAGACATCAGGTGTCAACGGAGCAACCATGAGGTAAATGATTCATTATTTATTATTTTATTTATTACTCTTACCTAGAAATAAACGCGCGAATACTGTATTTTAGTATATTAATTTTTACTCAGAAGTTAATTGATATTTTCGTATTATAATTTTTAATTACATTTAATCTTTATAAGAATACGCAATTAAAATATATAAGTCAATCATGCGATATTCTGCGCATAAATTGTTTGATTATAGTGATGACATTAGATCTTTGATAGTAGACTTTTGAAAACATTTTTTGAATAAGATACATATATTTTGTGTGTACATATATTTACACACCTACATTTTATTTTAAAATCAACATTTTTGCAAGGTCTTACTCTTGCTATCGGAAAGTAAGTCGTTTATGGACATTAAAATCACTATAAGATCTCTTTATTCTTTACAACACTAGAATTTTATTTTGTTTGATTGTATTGAGAAATTTTCTCTTCTACATATTATTACGCGATTAACAGACCTTATTGTTTTAAGAGAGGTAGTAATAAATCACTCCGTCTTAACGTGTAATTGTATCTTGGTTGTTTGTGCCTCTCTTAGCAGTTATCCGTTCTAAAATCGGACTAGAGAATTCGTCCCTGGGGCGAGAACGATGAAATTACGCGTTCATGCGGGTTGCAAATTCAAATTGCTCCACGTGGAACCACCTTGAACGATTATTTTTATGCGAAGGAAATAAAAATTAATAATGTTGTCATTATCAAAAATTTTTACTTTGGTTCAATTATGAAATAAAATTTTCAGAATATATTCTTCCTGCTTACATATTTTTTTAAATGCTTATAGTACGAAAGAATGCGATAATAAAAAATATTGATAATTTAAAAAAAATGTTCATCTCTGTTTTTAAATATTTTAAAGTTTGATACGAATATCTTTTTAATATGTTCCACATATATTTTAAATCGTATCAAAATAAACTCTTAAGTGATGGTTTGTAATCGAGATAGTTTTAGATTTTATTGTTAGATTTTAGTCTAAGGTTGGCACAAATCACGTCACGAAAATCCGATAGAGATTCAAGAGGTTCAATGAAACGAGTGTCGGATTATATATAATTAATTCGGGTGATCCCTACATCCCAGGCAGTATCCTCTTCTGTCTTTCCGCTCGCTCATCGTCTTTTCACGTCTGCCGCCGTTCGCTCGTCGATCGTATCGTGCCGCGGCTGATTTTAAATCAGAAAGTTAATTAGACACGTTTCGTCGTGTCTAATGTCGCCCAGCCGCAGCCATCCGTCCGTCGCGTCACATCGCATCACGTCGCATCGCATCGTATCGCTCGGTTATATCCTTTAAGTACGTCAGAGAACATGCAGCACACGGATGCACGGTTTGTATCGCTGTGAGCGGTTTGCATTATGCGAACTAATTAAACTCCAATCGATGCCATGATGCGGTGTTGCTCTCTTTTCTTTTCACGCCAACGTGTCCATCGTCACACGTCGTCAACCCACTGCAGTGCATGCACATGTTCTTGTACTCTGTTTGTATGAGATCTCCGCGCAATGCGGAGTTCACTCTTTTCGTTCTAGTCCTTTCACCGTATGAAACCATGACTTTGTCGTAGGTGAGACGACATCGTGAGCTTACCTCCGTGAACACGAACTAGAGAGGTTTATTTCTTGATACACGGTACCTTAAGAGCGTGTCTCACGTTTTCGAAGTATCACGTTTATCGATTCAATTGTTGCCCCATTTTTTCGGGATCGTACAAAGTATTATAAACGTACTATAGACGATACTCTATTTTAGCTCACGCAATAAGAGATCAACATGAGATAGTTTATTTAATATTTTACGTTACTAGGATTCAATAACATCTTTTCGCTTGAAGTTAGTTGTTTCAGACGCAAATGTTTGTGTATATAATTAATAATGTATATAATTACAGTATTATGACTGCTAAGTTTGAGCAATGTAATTGAATTTAACAGTCACAAGTACGCAAACTTCTAGATACGATGCGTCTGCCTGAAACGCAGCTAACTTTAAAGAAAATAGCATTATTGAATCCCAGTCTGTTGCCAGTCTGTTAAGGACACTTTTGTACACTTAACGCCGTAATGAAAATGTCAAGTTAATAAAATTAATTAATATCGTAAATAGTACGCGTCATATCGCAA
>NW_017304758.1:42764-45042 GCF_001594115.1 Trachymyrmex septentrionalis
TCAGTCTGTTGCCGTTAAGGACACTTTTGTACACTTAACGCCGTAATGAAAATGTCGAGTTAATAAAATTAATTAATATCGTAAATAGTACGTCATATCGCAACGCTGATATAACTTTCCATATCACATGTCTCTTCGATTCGTATCATTTTGATATCGTTTTCTTGGGAACGTTTTCTATCTTGCAGTTTTTTACCTTGAAGTTTATGACATGACAAAGCATTCTTGAAGATACCTTTTGTGGGGTCTCTTATAAAGCATATTCAAGATGGTATAATTGTGAATGTGTACGTCGTATATATTAATGCATGATGAAGAACTAACGAATAAAAGGGACCCGCGAGCAGGTAACTCAGTAGGGGAACTCGGATAATTGGGAATCATTTCGAACCTGACCCTGTCAGCGTGAACTCACCGCGCTGAAAATGGTATGTTAATTCGACATAATTGGGAAGCTAGCCTCTCGACAATAAACTCAGACCTCCCTTTATTCCCTAATCGTAACCCTATGTGTCAAGTTTCTTTATGAATTATTTTTATAAACTGATTCACGTTTGTATGACAAGATTAGTAGTAACGTACAAATCTACGTTATATTATGTACGTTAAACATCTGGCTGGTATTCATAGTCCAGTCTTATCTTTGAGACCTTGTATATACTTTTCTTATTCTTGAGTATAATTTTAAGATGTCATAAACCAGTTACAGAATCATATTAATCTCTTAAGTCAATTGCAATCTTGAAATAAGAATGACTATGAATATCAACTTATGAGTGAAAGGATATATAACCGATCAGTTATATAACATTTCGTGAAGTTTTACGAAGAACATGTATATCTTGACGAAACTTTGCTTACCTCTGCCACCAGCACTTTTTATCCTGTAACAGATTAAATAGAAATTTCGATGTGAATCATGACAAATATTTGTTATTAATTATTTTATAAAGATAATTATGATAATAATACATTTGATTTTTTGGAGACATTAATTACTTCAAAATAACGAAAAAGTAAGTGGGAGTATTTCACTGAACATAAGTCAGCAATGATTATTCATACATATATCGGGCTAATCAATATATTAAAAATGAATGATCTAAATTATTCCATATGATCATTTTTAAGTAAAAATTATAAGTGAGGAAATATGCAAGTTAGCAATGAAGTTTAATAAATCATCTACTATGAGAAGGACGTAAAGAAGGATGAGATTGCGATCACGAAAACCCTCGTTTCCTGGCTACCCAGGAATTCTAATCGAGATCTGACCACAGTCATGATTCTTTTGTAATGGTGCTCGTGTACCATTTCCTTCCTCTCTTCCCGCCCTTTTGACGTCCCGTTAGTCTGTCACTTGCCGGATTCGCACCGAATCAATCTAGTTAGCGATCGCTTCATCCTCGTTCTTAGTGTCGATCGACTCGTTCGATTACGTATCGCCGGTAGGTGGTAATTTAAGAGAATCAACCGCGTGCAGCTGTAAGATGAAACCGCGATCGTTTCACGAATCTGTCGGCGCGATGATCCGTATCGTAATGCTTGACCGTTCTTCGCGAAGCCTCCGAGGGAAGCATCGTCTCCGTAAAAATTGCACTGGATAGCATGCAATAGAATTTCAATTTAAACGGCCATTAACTCTGATTGATTTTATTCAGCAGTAAGTATATAAATTTAACAAGAAATAGTTAGTTAATTTCGTATCAAGGCAATCTTCGATCGTTTCTCTTCTCTCACTTATATATTCATGAAAAATATGTGCTTTTTGAAAAGAAAAATACTAACCTTCGACAATGGAGAAGAGTCATCATCACCACTGCACCGATACCGGCTGATACTAAAGACACTATCACAAGAGTCAGCACCCATCCAAGTTCTCCAGGAGCTTCTGTAAAGAAAATTCAGAAGTTATAGGTTTAATATAGGCAAACTTTTTATTACAACTGTATTGAAACAGTATAATAAATTATGATTTGATTTTTATCTTACAAATTCACATTTATCATAAAAGAACGCAAAGTTTCTCTCAAATTTAGTAGCTTAAGATACACGATCTTACAATAAGAAATATCAGAAAATATTAAGAGCGAAGGCTAGTCAGAATTTGTAGATTTCCATATTTCAACGGTAATAGATGCGAAGTATAAGCGTATAAATCTGTTGTCGCTAAAAAATCTGACACTTGAAGAATGCGTCGACTTGTCGCCGTTTTCGGTTTTAGTCCCGCCGCATTGTCGTAATTTCTTCAGGCAAGCCCGGGCCCTGGGCCTTTGCC
>NW_017304758.1:45142-49113 GCF_001594115.1 Trachymyrmex septentrionalis
GGCGCCCATAATTGGCTCACAGTCTCATCCGGCGCGTCCCGTTTCCGCGCAGCGGGACACCCGCAGGTTTATTAGGCGTCCTTCGCTATTATTCCTACCACACACCTACCGAAAGCATTCTGCGTCCCTTACCTATCCCACTTATCCCCGTTGAAATCGTTTCATCTCGGATGTGCACCAGCAGCGATCTCGCGCGCTTAACGAGGCCTGAGATTATCGTCCGTGCGAACGTAATTAAGAGAATCGCACCGTAAGTTTATTACGAAGAAACGGCGGCCGCGAGCGAGTGTATGATGGGGACGATGAAGGTAGGTTCTTCTCAGTACGGATCGGCCGATTAGTCGGAGAATTGTTCTTCGGGCGCGACCGGCGGCAATTGAACGATTCGCGGTCGGCCGCCAAATGATTTCTCGCAGCCTCCACTCTCGCAGTCTGAAGAGTACTTACACACACTTGCCGAACGATTCCCGACCAGTTCTCGGTTGTTTGCATAGCCGTTCCTCGCTGAAACGCGAGCTTCGAGTGAGATAACTGCGCGCCACCGAGCGGTTTCCTTCCCTCACTCCACGCTCATTAGTCGGGTCTTATGGTTCGTCGTGTTATCGTGAAATATCTTAAACCCGTACAGAATGTTTCTGATCGGTCTTTACTCAAGGTCTTAATCACGACGATTCCCTCTGGCCGACGCGACTTTAAACATTGAAATGAAGATTAGCGACGAACGCCCGCGGAATTACAAACGAGAGAACGGGATAATTAGGTCCCGCTGATCGCAGGATTATCCGCGAAAAGGACGTCGTAATGCGCGCTTCGCATCGCTCCGACCGACGCGACGACTTCCTTCGCATCTTGCAGCGACATTAATCGCGTGCAGTTTTCGGATTCCGCCAAGCAGTACTTCTATCTTAAGACCATCCTAAGTATGCTCGTTCGGAGAGGTAGATTCATTACGCTCTTGTCACGCGGCTTTCCGTGCCGTCGGTCTACCTACGCATACGTGAGTTTATATGTACTTGAAATTGTCGACACTGTAATCGCTCAGGGCCCGGCGAGCTTGGAAAAGGGGCTTCCAAAGGAGAGGAAGTCGTTCAAGGGAGAAGGAGCCGCCCGTGATCGAGAGCTGGTACTCGACTCTGCATACGAATGCGCCGTTAATGCTGCTTCTTCACGATTGTAAGGTAGCTCAGGTAGCGATAGGGGGATGTTGGACAGGCCGATAAACTTTTGGAAGCTAATAATTTTTGGACAACGTCCGTAATTAAGCATGATTAAACAAGAAAGTATTTTTAGGGAAGAGATTTTTTTTAAGGGCGAGGAATTTGTAATTCAGAAAAAGAGTTCAACATGTCTGAATACAAAGTTATTTTATCAATTTATGAATGACTTCAAACATTATAGGTCTGTCTTTCTACATCCAATTTTGATATATCAATAAATATTCTCGATTGAATTGTCTTATTTTTAAATTATTTAATTTAATATATTCTTGGTTATTTATTCTTAAATTATTTTAATTTTACTAATATCTAAGGCTTTATTTAAATAAAATCTTTTATTTAAATAAAATTCATAAAACTAAAATATATTTCTGAATAAAATTAATCTGTTCTTATATTCTATATTTATATTATATATTAATAGACGAATCGAAAATTGGTTGGGCTTAGAGTGGGGTGCGTTTAACACGTCGACATGTAACTTCGAATTAAAGACAACAAGTTACATTGCGACTAGAAAGTTAAAAGGAAGGAGCGAAAGAGAGGAGAAATGGTAAAGCCCGTCTATCAGCGTCAAGTTCCTGACGTGAACATAACAGCGTGCACGCTGCGGTTGATAACGCTTACAAGAGAGTTATCAATCATCCCACACCAAGATTGACCACCTAGACCAATGCGTGTTAATGTCGGCCAGCATGCGCGAGTTCCCTGTTACAGTTATCTCAGTAAATTGTTTTGATCTATGGACAGACCGAGCTAGTTAGGTAGTCTCTTCAACCTGTATGTCAGAGTTAATATCTTTTGTGAATCCTCCTCTCTCATTAGCAGCTGAAATTTTAATGATGTAGAAATTACGTTTAACTGTATACCGCATTTTTTCTTTTTTATTTTGGTTGATCAAGTGCAAACGTTTAGCAAGATATCTTCCGTAATGTATTAGATCTTATCTTAATCCTCTGCCGGCAACGTTGAACTTTAAGAGGCATAGTTAATTTTTTATTTGTTTTCTTGTATTCTGTGCATATATTATAAAATTATTCGAAATGGATGCGGGTAGGAATTATTCCATTTTTTTATTATATTTACTTATATATAAACAGTTATATTTATTAAGATCTGCCAGTGATTTTGGTTGATCGAATGATTGTATTGATGTAACGTACACTTTTTTCAGTATCACGATCATATAAAACACAATTGATCTCTTCTCCCTTGTAAGAAACCGCGATCATCCGCCACTGTTTTCGCGATCGGACCGACCGCAACATCTGCTTCACCTCTCACATATTATCCACGATCGCGGTTTAATATACGATGGCGGCTTAGTGTACGTTCGCTTCATCGCTTTACCGTTTCAAAAGCGATCGACTGTTAGACATAAACGAAAATAAGAAGAACGAAGCGATAAGCTTTTTACTTGGAGTCATAACTTCTCTCATAGATGATACTATACGATCGTTTAATCTCGTTAGATTCTATTGCGATCCGTTGGGAATGCGCGGTTAAAGGATAGTCGTATTTCTTGAACAATTTTAATCACATACGTGAGATTTAAAAAGCAGAATAATATATGCAATAGATATTAATAATAAGATTAAGATCGTTAAATGCATTTATAATTGTACTAATATGGAGAAACTTTTGTCAATTTACAATATGCGAATATCATTTAATATTGATGATATGTTCGTCTTTACTCTGGGCATTTTTCCTTTTTTCTCTAAATATTTCAATTTTATTAAGCGATAATTGAAACTTATATTTTGCACTCTTGACAAAAATGAAAATTTACTTTTAACGAAGTTAAAGTTTTTAAAAGTAATTAAGAATTTACTTAAAAAATTTTGAGGTAATTTAAAGTGTGTAAAAGGTTAAGCTAGAATAAATCTAAAATTTTTTAAGTTTTTCAAGGATGACTTTAATATAATCGATACATCGCGTTAGTTTCTTTTTGTTATTCTTAAGTTTTAAAGTTGCTTTAAAAAAAAGTTTAAAGTGTTCAAATTTATCTTTATTTCTTAAGTTTTCTCTATAGTTAATTTTATGTATTCTAAAGTAAATTTTTCCAAAGGCATTGTTGACCAACTTTAAGACTTTCGTATTGAGTAATAGATAGTGATACCAAAGTGGAAATGAATTTCCACATTGATCTTATTCTTTTTTGTCTTCTTTCTTATTCGTTTATTGATAAATAATTATTTAGAACATAATATTTTCGGATAAGAAAGTATATCATTAAGGAAACTTAAATGTTAGTAAATTTATGTTATTACTAGTGACGCGAATAGAGAGATTTGTAATTTTACGCCAACGCTTTGTAGCAAATTGTATTTTTAATAAAATTGCTGTATATGTAGTTCATTCAGCTAGCTTTGCATAAAAATAACACTATCTGCAACAATGCAAGCGTCTTTTCACACGAGGCCATTTCGTTGCTGTGGAAATACGTATATTTATTCAAATGAGTTAATAACAAAAACGGTGAAATGGATTCGTGTCACAATATTTTTTGGATAACAATATACGCCAACGGTTTATGCATGGAATCGACAAACTTCGCCGATCGGTAAATTCAACGCTGTTCTGCTATTACGGGTCCCTCAACCGGTCTTCGCATACCGTTAAAGTTTCTCATCGAGATTTCGTCGATAACCGCCTCCTCGTGGTACACTTAATATTTCTCTAGATTTCATTGATAGTCGTACGCCTACATTCTTTATTGATCCTAGTGTTCATGTTATATATATATATATA
>NW_017304758.1:49213-60106 GCF_001594115.1 Trachymyrmex septentrionalis
ATATCGTATATATATATATCGTATATATATATATATCGTATATATATATATCGTATATATGTTATCTCGCGCGAATTCTCTTTTTACAAGCTTCGCAACCGCCTCGTTCCATCGAGATCGTTCTGCGATCCATTTCGACAGGTGGCCCAGAGTCCGCCTCGTATTTCAGGATTCCAGACTCCAATTACGAGCTCCGCGAATAAGCCAAGCACCCTCTCTCTCTCCATTTCTTTTTTCCCTCGGGAAGCTTTCGCGACCCAGTCTGGGATCTAATTTCCGATTTGTACGGATTCGTGGGGGGTCGATATGTGAAACACCGAATCGCAGCACGTTAGCATGCATTCACCGTTTTTACACGTGTTCGCTACCACCGGCAACGATCACGCTATGAACATTAACCATGTTAAGTCTCGATTGACTCGACTTTGTTTTACACGGCGTATATTGGTTCAGTAAAATTGAAGTAAGGTTTACACATCGCGATTATTAGAATCCAATTACTCAATTATTTATATGAATATTCGTGTCGTTTGATTACCGCCGCTTATTAGGCGTGATTTATTCTGATTATCTTACGGATATTCTGGCTCATACTGGCCTGTTTCGTGCACGCTCTTACAGCATTCCGTAAAATTTTTGTCTGAGAGAAAACTGGCGGATAACTTAGAAAATATAATCCAGAACAATTTTCAGAGTTTGGACTTTGGTAAAGAAGGACGTATGTGTTCCATTAAGTAAGATAGCACTTTATGCAGTCATTATGCAAATTAGCAATTACTCGCTCATAGGTATATGCATGAAAATTACTAGTGGCGTGTCTCGTTTAAGAAGCTCTTGATCAAATCGAGTGCGGCATATTCAATGACATGCAACGAGTATGAAATATTTTTTTCTAATTACTTTTGTTGATGTTCTTGAGTTGTTATACATTGTAAGAGTTGCAATCAATGAACACATAATTGTGACGTTGCATAAAATTTATCAAGTTGTTCTTCAACATTTAATCAAGCTGTTTTTCTAATATTCTTCTTGATTATCCACTATAAATCATAAATGATCGTCATGCAAATCATATTTGTTTAATAAAAATATAGAAAGTATAGAAAGTACAATTTCTATATAAAACATGAGTTATGTTGCACTATTTATTAATATATTTAATATTGAATGCGCATGTGCGTGATGAGAACAGAATTCAAGGTTCTTACTTATCGAATGTATGCATAATTCAAGATGTAATTCATTTTGCTCATCATTCTTATTCGGAAGATAAGTGATGGTTTCTGTCGACGGTTTCTGTCACGAATTCTGTCTTTGAAACGGCACCGCCGCAATCTGCATTATTTACGGCGTACAGGCGTGCGAACTCGGAATAAAAGCCGGTGGACAGACAACGAATATTTGACACGGCCAATTTGAATGCTAAGCGAGAGTGCCCTTTCGCTCCCCCGTCGTTGTGAAATTATGCCGCGGCTCAATATGCGTATGTTAATTACAGCGAGTTGTCATTATCTTTGCCCCAGGACTTCTTCTCCCTTTACGCGCTTTACGGCCTTAACGCCCTTCGACCGCGTAAAGGTACAATAATTAGAGATTTACCTTAATTACCCTCTTTCCGCGATAAATGCGCCGGCAGCGTACAATGCGCCAATATTTGTTTCAAATGCTATTACTGTTCTTCCGCCTGTCATTTTTCGTTATTGTATATATTGTTTTCGATTCATTTTATAAATCGTGTATATAAAAATCTGCTGTGATAACTCGTACTCATTTTCTTGCATTTTAACTTCTTAAAACTGTTTCTGTGAACATGAGCAGAAATTACATTGTCAATTCACGGGCTCGATAATATTCAGATACACTGAGAAAAATATACTTAAAAATTTACTTATAATATTTATTTTACTGAAGGAAATTCTTACTTAAATATGTGAAATAAAATTGTGTCCGTCGCAAATAAACCATCTATTTTTTATTACAATTAATAAGATGTATTTTACAAAAATGTATATTTCGTCATTGTGCAGTCAAATTTTTTTATAACCTATAAATATTTAAAAAAAAAACGTCATATATTTATTTGTAGTATTGACTTTGTTTCTCAGTGTAGAAAGAGAATAATTAAGAAACCGATTACCCAATTATTGGAGTAATAGCGAAAGTATTAGCTGGATAAATCGAGATTCAACTGCTTGGTTAATATTTTCAAATAGTATATTATTATCTGAATGAATTAGGGAGGGATCATCAGAGATAAAATGTAATTTCTGCTGATATTAGTTTTTGTTAATCGGAGTATGATATACATTAATTACTTTTTTAACTTATCATTTTTTTTTTAGAGGGAATTATTGATGTATTGAATAATTTTCCTAACATGCTACGGTCGAGGTCGTCGTTCGCGTGCAAAAATCCCATTATTAACATTCTTTGTTGCATATATGCACTGTTCATGACGCACACATTGTTGGAAGTCACATATATTTTTTGCGTCACAAGAACAGGTTCAGCGAATTGTCATTGTGGAATTGGCGAACTAATTAAGCGGTCATTTAATATATGGCTGCATGACTAGTCAGACGCTGCGACAAACGTTCCGCGTCCATGACCCTTCGGATTTCGGCCGGTTTAGCTAATTATCGAAGGCAGACTTTATGTAACATAAACGTAGAAAGAAATACGAGTCATTCATTAATCATCATTAAAGAATGATTCGGCGCCGCAAAAAGGCTCGCGCGAGATTTCTCGTCTCGAAAGACGGACGCATGTGCAAAAGCGACGTCGAGTTGTGCGTGCCTTCTCTTCTCTCTTATCTTTCTTACACAGAAGAAGCTTGCCAAAAACTGCCTGTGGCTTCTTATATCCGCGATTCATTGAACTTTCTTTTAGGTTTATGTTTGGAAACAGGTGTCACATTCATTACGGCATCTTAATCTCCATTAGCCATCACTAATTCGAGAATGCATCGAATATTAAACTGTTAATGGCTATCATTAAACCTTATCTTCTCCATTAATGAAAGACTGAAGAGATTTAAATGAATTTTTCTCGTTATATAAGAAATCCGCTGAACGATCTACAGATAAAGACGTGTATTTAATGAATTTCGATATTTTTTATTTTATTGGTGAGGTTGTTTTGAATAGCTCTTCCTTGTGTAAAAAATTATTATAGATAATAAAATGTAATCGCTAATTCATTCGTTTCATTTATTTCGATGTCGAAAAGCGATACCAATGTTATTTGTGTTTTTATAATAAGTTAAAGAAGATGAGTCATATATTTTAATATAGAAAGATATCATGATTGCTAAATTTCGATTTTTTTTATTCAGGATTTCATAAGATAAATCTTCTAATGGATTGAAAATTTTATTTAAATAATAATGCCAATCATATTTAAATTAATTTTTCTAACAATTAATTTTACTATAATATATATATTATATTTATTATGAAATACATTTTTCATATTTGCTCTTAATATATTTTCTATATTTATTCTGTTGTTATTTAGTGATGCTTTTTCTACTATTTAATTTAATATTTGATTATTTGATAATTTTTTCCGTCTTCTAATCACTTGTGATTTGTCAGAAAGAAATTCCTAGTAGCTGTTATTTTGTTCGCGTCAAAATACGACGTAAATAAAATAAATTCTAGTTGGCAATACAGTCATCAGGTGTTTTGTCATCTTTCGCAGAGGCGAAAACGGAAACCGAAATGGTCTGGACGGGTTGAATAAGACATTAGCGAGTTCGGTGGTTTACCACGAAACGGACGGAGCAGCGGCTCAAGTCTCTTTTCCCGGTATTCACAGCGCGGTATACCACCGATAAATATGTCATTAAGAACAATAATTTACCCGCCACGCCGAGGACCGGCGGGCACACCAGGGGTCTTTCAGCCGCATCTTTCTTGCCAGAACAACATTGTTCATATACTGGACGGTCCACAACATCTTCGTGCTTCACATACCTATATTTTGATCGATTCGAATCGATTTAATAAAAATTTTTCTCCGCAATACTTTGACGTCTAGTTTCGAGAGAATATGTATCTTCATATTAAATTTTGTAATTCCATTCAAGTATAGAGATAAATTCAAGCAGAAAATATATTTTTTAGTGTTGTAACTTATGCAAATTAAAAATTTATTAAGTAAAATCGATCCAGAAATGTCTTAAGTACAAATAAAAGAAGAGTGTCATTTTCGGTGAAAGCGAATTTTGATGCTTATATTAGTAATATTCATATGTATGTGAATATATAAATATAATTATCAATGAGAATATTAATAAGCATCAAGATGTTTTGACTGAAAATATTATTCTCTTATTGATGTTAAAAATTTGTTTATGTTTTTGACAAGAAGAGAACAAGTCTCTCTAAATTAGTCGTTGAGTAGTCGGCAAATAGAAAGAATTGCTTAAAACTTGAGAGTGTATATGCTATGATAATTGAGCTGTCGTCTTCTGTCATTGTCGCCATCGCAATTTTAATCGTTCACGCTTTGAACTTTGTAAGCGAAAGACTTGGCCTAAGTTCATTTATGCGGGTCTTATCTGTTGACTCTGTAACTTCGCGGTACTTTTTGTCGGTAATTTCTGCTTCTGTAATCTCTCATGTTCATTATTTGTTATTTCTTTGTTTTTTATTGAGCTGCGCTCGCGTTTTTACTCTTAATTGCGCTCTTTGTATCTGTCTGACTTGACCGCTATAAAATGGTAGGAAAAACTACGCACGAGTTAGTATCCACAAAATTTATGTTAGCGAGGAAATAATATTACTTAGCTTTGTTAAAAAGGATTTACTCCAAATTTGATAAAACTAAGATTTGTACAAATTTAGTTTGTGCGATTACAAGATGGAATAGTAAGATAAGAATAAAGTTGCTGAGAAAATGAATTCTACTCTTTTTATAATTAATTATAAATAAGAATAAACACAAAACATGTAGATTTTTTTAAACGAATAGATAAAGAAATAAAAATGCAGGTTTATTGCTTTGATGTGTAATTATATTGTAGCTAGTTAAATGAATTATATTACAGTTATTTTCCATATTCTCAAATTGCATTGATTTACAATCTATATATTAGTATCGATTTCAAAATTAATGACACTGGACACTATTAATTGCTGAAAAGATTTTAGTAAATTTAAAATAATAGAAAATGCTTAGGTAGATAAAGAGGCAAAGTTTAGCCAACAATAATATCTGTATTTTATTCATCGTTATACAGCATTTCGATATGCGAGTGAGAAAACTCACACAATGATAATAAATTTCGCATGATTATTCGAGAAATTAGTCGGTCGGACACCCATAAATAAAACCCAGATGATTAAAGATTTTAAAAGCATCGTTTGTGGAAGGTTGTCTCGTCTACCTGATGGCTCAATATACCTGCGGCTTCGTAGGACTCATTACATATTCACGTCTCTTTCACATTCGCCCGCTACCGGCTAAAACAGACGTATAAAGCAAGCCTTGATAAGATATCTCTCCATAAATGCGCGTAAATACTGCGGGCTTTTAGCTATTATATCGACCGTTTAACAATCGTCATTATTTTCATTGATACTCCACTGGTAATTCACGTTATATGGACAATAATAAACAAAGTATAAAATAATCTATATAAGACGTGGTATAATAGTTTTTTAATTTTATTTTATCAGACTACACTGTACTGTGAAATCCAGTACAGTAACTATGTAAGTGAAAAGTCAGTAATGGTTGAGGTTTCAGACGCGATGAATTTAACCTAACCGCAAATCACTTTTATTTGATCTTTACGATTTTCTTATAGAGATAGAGTCGAAGTGCAAGGATGTTGGAAGGTTTAACAGATTCGAGGCGCTTCCCTTGTAGACTAATCGACTATCAGTTCGTTTATCAGGAGGTATTTAATCCTAGTGTTTAATTCTTAAGCACTTCTGTAAACAAATTGTATTCCAAACAAACAAATGTTTCGTCAATATTTCATCGTCCTTCTGTCTCCATCATTAAACTTCTTTCCGCATTCAATTACAATAAAAAAGAAACACTGTAAATTACTGTAAATATTATTAATTGTTTATTAATCTATTTAAAAATCATAGAAAGTTGTCTCTAATATATAACATGAATTATATATTCACGTTTTCTACAAATAAAATTGAAATATAAAGGAACTATAAACCTAATAACTGAAAATATCGAAATACTTGGATATTGATATAAAAATATAAAATCAATATGCAGTTTAATTAGCTATCCAAATATAATCTCTATTTTCTTTATTCTAATACAATGTTAGAACTGTCAAGTAACTTATTGTCAATATTTCATTACAACCTTTTTATAATTGTATGACTTGTACGATCTACCTTACACAATAATCTTTTGCTTCTTTCTATTTATCATTCTAAAGCTGTACCGTTCAGTAGCTTTATCATCACCACAGGTCGTAACCTCCCACAGTGGTGACGAAAAATCGATTATAGCTTTGAGTAAACGCCCTGCGTGCTAGGTGCATGCGTCTTCTGAACACGTCGTAATTCACGCCGTAAGACTTTCACCGTTAATCGTCCGTCGACTTTCGATACTCTCGTATATAAAAGATATGCGGCGTGCTGGGTTTCGATAATGGCACGTAAATCATTTCGTTGTATCGATCGCGTTTTCGAAATGCGTTGACTTACGCTGCTCAAACATTTTTATTAATTCAGTTAACGGCAGTAACGAGTTAATTCATGATGAAAAAAAAAAAAAAAAAGAAAGAAATAATCTCGCGGGAAAAGATCACGATTTCTCATGTTTTACGTCATGCTAACTAATCGACATTCGGTTGGATGTGCATATGAAATGTGCCAGCGAAGCATGTCGGACGTCACAAAAATTCTGTTCAGATTCGCACCGTGCGGTCAAGAAGATTCGTGCACGGTCGTATGATGACATTTCGAATTAAGAGACTGCTGAATTATTCATCCGGTATAGTCTGGCCATGTGCGAAATATGAACTGTCTTGATTGCAGCGGGCATACGTTACGTCATTCTAATCCATGATCGATATCGAGTTGAGAAAAAAGAGAAAAAGAAAAAATAAGAGAGAGAGCGAACAAAAATACTTGTTATTACGTGATCATTATCTGGTCGAATATGATAAAATTCAATAGATTTTGTATTACCGACTTTTTTTTACACCGCTCAGCCTTTCGTTATCTACGACTTACAATCGATAAAGCCATATAAGTTCGAATGGTAGATCATGATTGAAAATGCGTGTAAGGTGTACATAACGTGCCCCGAGTCAGCACTCTGGTGATGAGGGAGAGTACGGGCGCGGAGGAAATGCCGGGAATAAAGAATAGTCGAGAACAGATCCATCACCAGGTGAACGATCGACTGAACGGAGTTATCCGTCATCCCATCTCTAGGTTCACCAGTCGAGATACTCCTCCACATTCGTTTCTCTCTCTCTCTCTCTCTCTCTCTCTCTCTTTTCTTTCTTTGTTGGTCTGTCCGCGAAGGTGTGGCCGGCGAGACAGACGGACTGACAGTCAGACAGTCGGTTGTCTTTCCACGTGTATACGCGCGCTTCATCTCGGATCCTCTCTCTCTCTCTCTCGCTTGACGTGCACGATAAAAAAACACGCGGCCGCCGCAACGGCTTCCTGAAAGCATTTAATTGCCGGCCTGGCACGCGATCAAATATCAATTATCAACACTTTACGGAGCGAGAGTTCTCAAGTTCATCCTCGTCATTGAGCTGTGCAGAATAAATCGCTCTTATTTAAGCGAAACGGTCGAACTCGCCGAATTGATTGATCATAGTGTTTCTTCACCTTTTTGAATCATTGGCTGTGCATTTTTCTTAATTTGGTATTTTAATTTGTATTCTTTATTTAATTTCGAGATAAATAAATTCGCGTCGTAGTAAATAAATTTTGAAACAATTTAATCTTAAGAAAATATTTAAAAATGTAACAAATTTTTCATGAATTCAAAGTTTTAACTTTTGTTTTAATCACTAATCTTAGAGAATTTTTTTTACTACAGTTAAAAATAATTTTTATGGCAGCAAAGTGAATGCATTTAATTTAATTAGAAAAAAATCTTTAATATTTAATTCGTAAATATTATATGATCCAACATGTACATGCACAAAACTATCTTCGTTTGTTGAAATAGAAGCTTGTCTGTTATTTGCAACATGCTTGAGAAGAGAAAAAGTAATGATACAAATAGATAGATAGATAGATAGATAAATAGATAGCTGGATAGATACGCGGAAGAGGTTCAACTGTACTAGGCTTTGCAAAGCTCAGTAATGATGCATTTATCTCAACAATCTCACTAGCTGGACATTGTCCTTCGTACTTAGTGAACGCGTCGCATTTAGCCGCGGGGTCATTGAACGCCGCATTCAGATTGCGTCGGTTGATCTCAGATCTGAAATCTGCCCTTCGAGGAGAGCAGCGCGATCGCGCCTTGATTGGCAGCTTTCCGAAGCCGCCGCAATGGAAGAACCGCTTCCCCGGAGGCGTAAAACGGTATCAATACGCTGCACGATGCAATCCGTACGCTAACAATAGTCACGATGATTATATAATATCAGAAACAACGATAATAATCGCAATAGCAGAAGTACCGCCGATGATTGCATGATTACATAAGATATCTCAATAAAATTCTCTCAATAAAGAGATAAATATCTTCATTTTTACAAGTAATCAAATATATTTTGTTATTCCATTCAACAAAGTTATTTGAACATATATAAATAATTGTTTAGAATGTTTAGAATGATTGGTTAAAAAATTCTGACCCAGAAACATATTCAAATAATTTCATTAATTTTTGTCGAGAAATGTCAAGTATCGGCTATGTTTTTTTAGAAATGCATTTTGTATTTTGATAATAATCCTTAATTATTTAAAATTATTATACGAGATTTAAATAATAAATAGAAATATTGTATAATTAATATAAATATAAGTGCAGAAAAGTGCATATATTATTGTAAAAATCTGTAGATGCTAATATATATATATATATAATATATTGGAAACGCAACAGAATAATTCAATATTTATTCAATACTGATTTACACAGAGGTACATAATATATTAATATGTGAAAGTAGAAATTATACAATTGATAGCTTTTCATAACGTGTCATGTCTAATTTCGTGAGTGAAACTTTTGGCATATTAATGACATCTGCATGCATTAATAAGCAAAAAACTTCCTTTGAAGAACCAGTCGGTTATTCCAACCAGTGGCTGTTCGTGAGAAATACTCGTATGCTTATACAAACGGAGCTTAGTTAACGGAATCGTTCGCTCATACACTACATCAACCCTGAACTCGAGAAACACGCTCGAAGGTACTTGGTACACGTCAACGTCAGGTTCGTACCTACGTCGGGTAAAAGTGTAAGAATAGAATCGAGTGGATAGGTTCTTCTCGTGGCTCGTTCTGCGCACGTTGGGCCAAAAAGAAGCGAAATAGAAAGGCGCGGAGAACAAGAAAGATAGAAGAGCACTTCTTCACGAAGCCGGAGTATGTCTTTAAAAACTCTCTCTCAAGAGGCATACGCGTTATCGTTAATAATGCACGAGAAGAGGTCCAGGAGGAAAACAAAGGAGCCATTGTCGCGTTTTACGGAACTTGACGTTACAGTCGGTCACTCCAGGGTGTAGCCGATGAGTCGTAATTTGATGACTTTATTTCTTAACGTCATGTAATAGTACGAGTCGTAAGTGTCGTCCGAAGAACTTTTTGTCTGTAGAGTTACTATTATGAACGCGTATATGTAATAGAAAGTTGAAGATTTTATTTAAAAAAATCAAAATATCATAAAAAAGGATATAACTTTTTTTATGACTATTCGATCATTTTATATTTTTACATTTTCTTATATATATTTTTTTCACAGAAACTGAAAATGGTTGTAGTATTGTAATGACGCTACACTTAACGCAAAATTAGTACATTTTGAAATAAAATTAATAAAATCCTTATTCACATAAAAAAAAGGTGTATCTACCTTTATATAATATTTGCAAAAAATGTTGTATAAAAAATTTAGCCTTTTACATTCATAAGATACCTTAATGGTATGCGCAAAAAGAAATTATAACAGTCTTCTCTAAATACAGTTTGAATAAAATTGGAATATAAGAGCTTAATTATCTCACAGAAAGATCTAAGGGGGGTGTACAAGATTTCGACATTCATACTTCTGGGTGGTTCGTATAAAATTCTGTGAAGAGCAGCCACACCGCGCAGGAGGTCGACAGCTTTCGCCGCAATCGGGGGTGGGAAAAGTTAGTCTCTGCGGGTTGCCACCGGCAGTTCGTCGAATCTCCTGACTCACGACGATCACCACGAATACTGTGGTATTTCTACGATGTTTAGTATAGAGATACGTGACGGGTGTTAACATCTTCTTTCGCGTTCTCACCTAACCGCACTCCCACGTGAAACAACGTGAGTTGACCAAAAGGGCGATAAATAACGACCGCTTCTGACGATCGATCGCGTCTTTACAAGCGTTCCTAAATGAGCGCGATGCCGTCGGCAGGTGGAACGCGGATGTTTCCGGTACCGCGCCACATTTCGTGTCGTTCAGAGCAACTATGTTCGGCATAGTTCGGTAAGTGCTGCAGATAAGGAAGTCTCGCTGGAATAACTTCGACCGTCTTCATATAATCGTTTCAGGTTGTAATCTTAATTATGCTGAAATACCGTTGGAAACAGCGAGGCGTAAATAGTCAAGCTTGCTGCTAAAGAAAGATCTTCGAGAAAAATTTAGACACGAGAGTGAAAGAAGATAATCCTAACAGCTCTTGGATAAGAATGAAAGTGTTTTTCTGAGTTTCTTCTCGTTACTTTATATAT
>NW_017304758.1:60206-73404 GCF_001594115.1 Trachymyrmex septentrionalis
CCTTTCACACCAGAAATTAATAAATACGCCATCTGATTCCTATTTTACGATCACTACTTCATGTAATTAAATGACGTTTGTTTACTGCATGTTGTATAAGAATGGATATTTAAGGCCGCAGCACAGACTTTTACATAACGCATAGTGCATAAGAGAATCACTCAATTAAAGTTTTCTCTTCTCAATGAAATGGAAGGGGAAAGGAAGAACTCTAATTTGTTGACTCTTTTATGCACTATGCGCTATGTAATAGTCTGTGCTGCGACCTTTACACCATGGTAAATTTCGCTGAAGCAGCGGATACCGGAATGCACGGGGATTTTAATTTGTAGCGACGTCAATTTTATTTCTTTCTGCAGAACCACGAACATATCCGTCTGTTCTTTATCGATGAACCCTCTGAACTGTTGCATAAGGTGCAATAAATTGAAGTGAAACAAATATATATTTGTTTCATTTCAACTTATTGCACTGCGCCGGTTCAAAGAGTTCATCGATAAAGAACAGATGGATAATAGATTTTATTGATACGCTATTTGCGAGGCGCCGAAAAGAGGTTACGACAACGGATCGCATAATCATATAATCGAACGAGGTTACGACGCGAATCATATAATCACGAAATATAATGAAGAGGCATGAGATATCGCAGGTTAAGTGAAATGTCATAAACATCGCTCGCTACTTTAATGAAAACGTTAGCGCACTAGTGTACCGTGAGACTCAGTAATTACTGTGTCCTAGCTATCGCCGCGGCATTACGTAGATTACGACAGCTTCGTAGTTGTGATTAATATGCACTATTATAAACCAAACTTTGGTGCGTAATCTTTGATGTAATTTGTACGAGGAGACTGTCAAAGGGAGATAACATAGGGGACACGATAATTAACTTGGTACCAATCATCGTTAGCGGCGCGCTCGATCGCTGTACGTTGCAGCAAAATGTTGTGCGATACATGCCACGAGCTCACGCGTGGGCACATCGATGTGCAATGCACTATCTCGGTAATAAACGTACCATTATCCAATTTACCGTTTTCTATAATTCACGTGTGTGCCGGCGCACGTAGCAGTACGCCGACCGCTTCTCGCAAGATTGATGATTTGCCTATCTACGCCAGCGATCTTTATTTACATATAATTAACTCGTGGCTCTTTGAAGTTGAATTAATTATCCACTAAAATACACGATTAATACGCTCACCAGTCTTAGCCTCTCTTCCTGTGTAATTTCTCCGCTTTCATGACAGCTATCTGATGGCATTAGTGAGCCCGCGATAATTCATACGTGCCTCTCCGCGAGATCGCAAATCATTTTTCATATCCGTCATCGGCGGTATGACGTCTACTTGTGACGTCTATTCATACCGGCGACACAATCGAGAAACTTTATAGACGTTTGAATCAATGCTCACCTTAATTATTAACGTTCTTATCCTATTACAGGATAAGAAATTGAGTATTATATCATCTCGCTTTGTTTTGTGAAGCTCTTTTTATTTTTTATTTCTCCCTTTTGTTAATATCGTTTTTAATAAATACACGAGTCTTTATCCATGTTTATCAAACAATAAATCGAAGTACAAAAATAATATTTCTAAATTAAACGCGAGCCAATATCTATATAAATTTCATTTTGAAGAAGAAAGTACGCACATGATGTACACATATAATTATTTAAAAAATATATTATCACTTATTTTTTAAAATACACTTGTAGATTCATATATCATTAATTATGCATCTACGTATTTGATGTCTTGTCGCTAATAATAAGATGATCACGTCACAAAAATTTCTCTCTCGCTATACACTGAAAGAAAAAATTGGCTAAATATAGCATAGCATTTTTAATAGCATTGGTTGCAGCAGACAATTTTTAGTTGCGTAGTTAGCCTATCGAAATCCTATACTGACATTGTAGATAGGCTGAAGCAACAAAATTCTGGCTGTCGCAGTCAATTAAAAATGCTAGGTCATATTTTACCATCTAATTTGTTGCAGCAGCTATTCTTTTCTTTCAGTGTACAAATTTTTTCCTTATGGAGCGATTATACTCATCAATTAATCTAATATTTTTTTATCATATTTTTGGATTTTCAATAAAAAACTATTCTATTCTTCGTGAAACGACGTAACAAATGTGAAATTCTAACGCGTGCAATCACGTGCTCGTAATCGAAGCGACGAGTGATAGCCTTCGCATCATTCGAATATGGCTTCGTCGAGGGAGGGAAGGGAGGGAAGGGAGGGAAGGGAGGAGGGGGTTCTGACAATTAATCTACGTGGGCGAGATCGGCTTTTAGATTAAAAGTGTACGGTTCGGAGGCATATAAAGAGGCGGGAAGGTGGGACTCGAGAGTTAGCCCATGAAATTTTCGCTCGCACGCACGAGACCTCCTTGCTACTCGTTCTCGTTTGCATTCGTCGGCATCGCACGATATACAGGCGCGAAGGTGCTTACTTTCGTCGCAGCGAATGCCCGACACTGTGGCTCGTCGAAAAAGGAAGATATGGAGAGGAGCACGGGAAACGACGATGTGAAACAGCGAAGAAGAAGAAGAAGAAGAAGAAGAAGAAGAAGAGGGAACGGAGGAGACGGAGGAGATGCTTACCGTTGAACTAAGGGAGGCCTCGTTACGTTCTCTTGGTCCAGGCGTATACGCAACGAGATAACATCAGTCCAGTGCGGATATACGCGAGAGAGTACAGCTACCTGCTGGTTATCGTACCGTGGAAATAGCAAAACGTGCGCCTCGCAGGCACATAGCGTGAATTAGATGTACAATTTTTGATTATTTAAAGGAGGGTTTTATTTCGAATTATTATATATTGCAGAGAAGTTTATAATTCTATTATATCTATCGGATAAATTAATGAAGATATCAATTTAATCTGATTAGCCCAATTATTCCCTGTTACAATTAATGCAGTTATTAATGCTTTAGTCTAACTTAGAGTCCTAGAAAGCGGAAGTGTTTGAACGAGAGTGATTTACATATCGTAACTTATTATACTCATTATTTTGTTATTTCTCTGAGAATCAAGACTGGCCGCTTTGTGCAGCGTAGTTCGCTTTGCTTAATGTCATGGTGCAATTAATGTCTGGCAATTTATACACGCACCGTTACGCGTCGCGCGTTATTAAATCGATTTATATTCCGACGCTGAGATTAATCACTTTACATAACACTTTATGTAAAACATAAAATTTCTAACACAATAAAAGACAAATATTAGAGACAGAGAAACGTATTTATAAATATATAGAATTTTACCTTTTTTCGGCATGCTTATACATAGATGTACATATAGATCAAAAAATATTATTTATATAGATAAAAAAATATATATCCAGTCATAATATAGATTATGTGTTCACGAATATATTAAACGAAAAATGTCGAATAATGAAAGATTTTTATGATAAAAAATGAGTAAGTCCATTTAGTTTTTAAAGTCGCTTTAATTTATTAATCTATTTTATTTAAAAAATTTGTTAAAAATTATAAAATTTTTAGGAATATATTTTTTTTTAATCTACAAAATAATTAAATCTATAATTTTCTTTATAATATAAATAAAAAAAATTCAATCTATATTATATAATAAAATATATTGTAGATTTGATATCAAAGCATTTTTACGAGATATTAAAAGATTGGAAAAATGAGTTAAAATTTAAATTTATATATTTTTCGATTTTTCTTTTATAAATCAAATTTAACATTCACTGTGCGCACTTGAAAACTTAATAAATACACAAACTACTTTTCTCTGTTAACTCGACACACTTCCTTGACTGAAACATTCCTCGAGGGTACAATAATTAATCACCTTTTGTTCTATTTGCGAATCTCTTACTGGCTCTCCGTGTGAAATTTTTACTCGCCGTTCACATAATAAATGCCACCCTCGTCGAGCGTTAACGAACCTTCGCGCAGATCTTCGAGTGCGAAATGTACGAATTATTGCGCTCGCTGTTGAAGTCACGCCGAATCGTGCGGCCTACGTCGACACGAGGCAAAAGACCGAAAGATACTCGCAAGCTCGCATTAAGTCCGCTCTCTTCTCTGTTTTCTTTGGTCCCGGCCTCCCCGCCTCTCTCGTTGTCTTTTCTCGTCGACAAGCACGGGCCTGCATCACGTCGAGAGTAAGAGGCGCGATCTCGTAATTATTACGTCGTGAAGGATGGGAAGTGACGCGATGATTACCGCCGTTGCCAGCCTCCTTGAAGCCCCTGATGCACACCGCTCTCTTGCTCCGGTATTCTATTTTCTTTATTTATTCGCCAGGTTCCACTCGTGCGCCATACTTCGTATACGATTTGGCGACGAGGACGTCGAGTCGCGCGTCGAAACACTCGTCTCGTAAACCATGTAATACATGACGCGTGCATTTATGAAGATAATAGAATGAGAAAATTTTTTTCTCAAGTTAGAACAAGTTATAACATGATAGTAATTAAGATTTAATTGGTATGACGATGATGTAATGACTAACAGCTTTCGTTCGAAGTTTATAAATGGTTATATGCTCTATTCACACACACACACACGCACGTGCGCGCGCGTGCGCATACATAGAGAATATCCGTGGCATTGTGATTGAACTTGCAAGAGGTATCAAACGATTTTATCGTCGGAAACAAACGCTTGAGCGATCAAGGGAGATTAGATTCGAATCTAATTTAAAATCTCGGCTTTCATCGCGACCGGAAATACGCTACAGGTATCCGATACAAAATATTAAGTACGAGAAGAGATCGACCCAGCGAATCATGCAACAGCGTAAAAGTGCTGTCATAGTCCTGACAGGGTCAATTATCCCCACCGTCGACCGCCGCCATTCTCGACGTTAATTGTCGAGCGGTATAACGTAGCACGACATGCCGGCAGCGCAGGCGCCACAATAAAAAGAGGAGCAAACGAAGAGAGTGCGTCCTCCTCGCACGGTAGGATGCACCCAGCCGCCATTTTGGTGGCGGTGCAACAGAGGCGTAATAACTGCGGGAATTCATGGTAATGGCGATAATGCGAGCCCGGACGACGGGGTCCGCGGGACGGAAGAGGATAGGGGCGAGGCCCCTGAAGAGGCCCATCGAAGGAGTGGGGAAGCACCGCGTGTCACGATGCAGAAACTTGCGTATGTTTCGTGCGTACGTGCGAACACCGATCCCGAAAGAAAGAACCATGAGAGCGGGACCGGCGTGTTTCTGATTGGTCGGGGCACATCAACCGGATGTGGAGGTCGGCCTGTACGCGTTGGGGCAAAGCATCCGAGAATTATCCCTTACAGTTTACACGTTACGACAGGAAATTACGTATAGGGAGGTCTGACGAATTCTTTTGTAGCCGACAATTGTTATCGTCGCGATGCACTTATATTAATATTGCGATCAATTTCCTTCAGTTTATAAAATCAAGAACAAACTAATATTTGATCAGTATATAAATAATATATTTTTCGTCCTTTTTGTTATAAAAAAAAACTGGAAACAATTTTAGCAACAATGTCTGTTACAATAATTAATGCTAACTAATACAAATGAGAGACAAGAAATGAGTAAGAAAAGATAAGAAAATACGGCATGAAGTTTTCAACGATGTTGCGTGGCAATCTTCTATAATATCTACTGCGGTTTTAATATTTTTCAATTTGTTTCTGTCTCTTGTATAGCAGCATTATCATTTTCTTTTAGCATGTAATTATACATGAGAAAATAATATAATATTATCTACCATTATGTAAAACTGTATATTGAATGCATTTTGCACTCTCATAATTAAGATATGTCAAAAATCACGACAGAAGAGATAAAAAACACGGCATATATAGTACGCTGTTGTACGCCACTTTTGCATTACTAATCATTACGTTTAATGAACGTGCTTAAGACGATCACCTCGTGTGCTTGTAATAATGATCTCTCTCATCATCGCACCGACATTTATCCTGTGTCCAACCCTTGATTTGGAGCAATTTCGAATAATGAAAATCCTCGTAACACTTCCTGCGCGCAGCAGGCAGAGTGAGAAATACAGATCTTTGAAAAGTTCGCAAGCCAAGCCGTAGTATGTGTATAGGTATTCTTATAAAATGTACCACACCTGTTACGTATTTAACGTTTAACTTTTCAATAAAAAATCTTCCTTTGTTTAATTTATATATTTATCCTTTTTTTTAACGAAATTATATTAGAACAATACGTGAAATAATAATTTATGTATGACATAATGATAATTAGAAGGGAATCTGAACGCCCTTCATTAGGGTTTCTAGAGAGGAATAAAAATTTCACAGCTTCGTTACAATGAACCTTCGTTGACGTTTATTCGAGAGGGATCTTCCCAAATCCTGAAGCACGTACTAGACTGGAAAAGCTGTTTGACGAATAAATACGTTGCAAACACAGTCGAGTGTGCATACGAGGAATAACCCTCGGTCCTGATGTGAACAGATGTATGGCTCGAAAGAACACTCGTCTTTCGAGAACTACTAGCTGAAGTGACGACAAGAAAAAGACTGACAGAGCTTAGCAAATGACGAATGCCGTATTACTTGAAGCGAAAGTATTTTGATAGTACTTCTACTCGTGCCTGATAGAAACTCCTTGAAACTCCTCGCGTTCGAGTGACTTAATATGGAGCGATTAAAGCGTTTGAATAAAATCATCCATATTTAAAGGTTATGAGAAATTAGACGTACTTATAAATATTTTAGTGTCGAAATTTTATTTAAATATCAGTAGTTTGATTTTGTAAAAGGAATTAATTTCTCGTGATTTTTTTACTTGTAAATATTTTAATCTTACAATTTATCACAGGACTTATTTTTAAAGATATAATTTTATTTTATATATTTTTTATGTCTATATATGAGCTTTTATAAGAGCGAATTTCATACATCAAATTTCCTTACTTCTGCTTACACTTGTATAACAAATAGAAATAAATTAAAATTAATTAGCACATCATCTGAACAGAGAAATATGATAGCGTTCTAATACTAGAAGAGAAATGTAAGACTTACCAAGGGTGCCATCCAGAGAAAAAGAATGCCTATCGTTTCTCCATGCCCACGAACACAAATCGCAGGTGGTGAGCCCATCGGTGGCGATGCTCTCTTCGGGTAGATAAGGTGGTCTAGGTGGCGGGGGTACAAAGCTTCCAATAACAGCCCACAAGGAATCGACGTCGTTGCCGACGCCGGTGTAATACAACAATTCTTCCTCGGCGACACCGGCGAACCAGTCCATATCGTTTACACTAGGATGGACTGTGTTCGTACTTGTCGTGGTTGAACCGGTGACCGTGACCTAAAAAAATAATACAATTGGTCAATACAAATTCACATAATATTAAAGCATTTTTAAAGACGTACGAACTGTGTTTCTAATTTGAATAATAAAAATTTGAAAAATCATTTTTACGTAGATATTTTAATTTTATAAAAAAATTTTTCTGTTATATTTTTTTAGTTACATCTAATAATATTTAGTTAGAAATTTCGCAATGTTTTTAATCATCCATTAATTAATTTTATAGGATAAATTTAAGCGTAATCTATTATTATTAATAATTTATTAGATATCGTATATTTATATTTTGCTAGTCTATATGTCTCTCAATGCGCTTTGACAGTCCCAAGTAAACACGACTAATGGAGCCTCCCTATCTCTGCGCGAGAGTTGTGGATAAAGAATCGAATGCATCCAGTCTGTCCTCTGGTACATGTTTCAGGAAATGGTGAGACAAACAGACGTTAAAATCAAAAAGTGAGGAACAAAGTCGGCGCATTTCTGAACATTTTTCTTACTTGAAACAGTGGGGGACACCGGATGAAGCGGGTCTTTGCAAAGAGATGTCCAGTGTCCTAACTCTTACGACAAACACTGAAAAATTGTATAGGCAGCAGCAAACAAACGCGCCTTCTTTCTTTCTCTCGCTCTTTTAAATCGCTTTCTGCGTCTCGTACAAAAATTTAATGAAGAGACTTATAAACACATAGCAACCAGACGTTTATACGTTAATTAAAAAAATAAATTATGTAAATCCAGTAAATATACTCTCGAAAATTTTTGCTATATTGAATAAATAGGAGATAACGAGAATTACAAACATACTCGAGTTTCTTTATTTTGATATAAATATAAATTAATGAGGATTAGTTGTTTCACCTTCGGGTAAATTATGTGGTATTTATGTAATCACTAATGGATAAAAAAGAGAGCGAATAAACTGAGATTTTTCGAAAGATGGAATAACTTAAAACTTATGTGTTGTCTGATAAGAATAAGTTTATTTGAATATAACGCGTACAGGATGGAAGCTTATATCATTTAACATATTTATTGATTCCAAAATATTTGAAGTGTATGTGCAGATATTCTTTCCGTAACTAATAAATGTACATCTGAGATTATAACGTAATCGCACGTGAGATGAAAGAAAATCGAGAAATACTGTAACTATGTATAGCATGAAGAAATATATATATATATATATAGCATTAAGATCTGCGTAGATCATCAAACAGTGATTACTTCGGAAGATGATGATTTTGTAAGACAAAATTCCATCTTCCTTTATCGCCGTAAGATAAAGAATTTAATGGAGAATTTACGAGTCGATAGATAGCGAATCATTATTCGTACTTTCCATGCTGATATTTTCGGTATCGTAATTATAATGATTGAAATACAGAAATATTGGAGAGATATTAGACGAACGTATGGCTTTCTTTTTTGCTTATTTGATTACCATAATTGCAGTATGTTTATTTAAAAATGTAGATATTTCTTTGCGAACGCGGGGATCGCATGCAACTTGGAATTAATGACTTTATCCATCCGTTGCCACGAGGCATTTCAACGTGTTTCATGTGAACCGCATATCAATCTAAGATGTGCAATCAGATATTCAAACGGAATGATACATTCGTGATTTTAGAGATTAGTATTAGAGATAAATGTAGTTCGTCAAGATAGAACGAAATATTACGGTGCCTTTAATGCGCTTTTATAAATTACTATGCATAACCAACTTTCTTCTTAATGGAGCGCATAAAAGAGTTTTGTAAAAAAAAAAATACGATGTTAAAATTAAAACTAATATATCTCAATCTTAATTTATTTCTTTAATAAGAAATTAAATAACAAAATTAATAAGAAATTAATAAGAAATTAATAACAAAATTAATAAGAAATTTAATAAGAAAATTGTATACCTATAATATAATAATTAAATGAAAATGAAGTATTGTATATCAATTGAATATACAAAAAAATCTTAAGGAGATCCTAAAGTGATAGAATTATCAACCTTACAGATTAAAAAGTAGTTCTTCGAATTGGCTGTACAAGTTGCAAAATTCTTTTATACAATTAAAATATACATAAAAAGTGCGAGAAAAGATTAAAAAATTATAATTATAACTAAATGTAATAACTTTTCTTATTTTTTTCAAAGCGACCATCTTGCATCTTTTTTTGTATTTTGATTGTGTAAAAAGATTTTACAATCTATACATTACAGCCAATTCGGAGAGATTCCTTCCTAATCTGTAATATTGATAATTCTGTCGCTTTAGGAACCCCCCCTTAAATCTATCTGCAAAATATAACAACCGCTATTAAGTACAACGCATTAAAGATATCGAACGATTTTAGTGCTCGGTCGTCACGCTTTAAAGGATTAAAAAGATTGAAAAGTATAGAAACAATGCTCCGCGAAGCGTTCCCCTCCATTGAATTCCATCAGCTTCGGATCTGATCGAACGATCGAACGATCGAACGAAATAATCTCTCCTATGAAGGGATCCATTTTAGTGCCCACGATGGTTCTTCATATCCGATGTTCTCGTCACCGGTAGGTAGAAGGCCCATCGGTTTGCGTATCATCGACGGGATTGGGAGAGTCACTGTGTTTATTCTCCTCCCCGTTCTTTGTCATGGCTTTTCCACGGCACGGCACGGCGGCGGCGGCGAGATGGTCGCGGTGAAGATTCGACTGCAGGCAGGATGCGTCCTTGTATCCCCACGGAAGGTGGGATGCTTTTGTGATGTGCGGAGGAGGCTCGTGGTCGGGATTGCGGATAGGAACCCGGGTGAAGCACTGAGGCTCTCCGCTTGGCGCACAATAGCACGCATTGATCGGCTTAATTACCGTGATATCGGCGTAATTAAAGCCCCGTTGTGTTGGGACCCTTTCTACGAAGGCGTCGAAGTAACCCGACGTGACTCGACTCCCGGCGTCAGGATTCTCGCATTCTCTCCGTCTCTCTTTTCGATTCCTTCGTACGATTCTCGTCAAGGCCCCTCTGTCACTTCCCCGCGTTCCTCGGCAACGCTTTGTTAATAAGCCATTATCCGGCCGGCGACGCGCACCTTCGGCGAATCGGCGAGGCGCGCGTTCAATCGCGTGGTGCTTTTAAAGAAGCGTGGCTTGTAGAGGCCAGTCGTGGAGAAATTACAAAGGCAATCTTATTCGCGGCGTGCGCGGGAGTAGCCCATCCAAGTAGAGTCAATTTTTCAAGTGAGCACATATTCGCTCACTTGAGTGAGTACATCGCAATTTGATATCGAGAAAAGAGACGAAAGATTACGCCCCACGTAATGATGAATGATATTGGAAAGAGCTTTGCCTTATATTTTTCTCTATGTTTATCTTTTCTCATAATTTTATACTCGATGAGCCATTTTTTACCAGCATTCTGAAACCTGACTGCAATTTTATCGTATTTTCTAAAATATTAAATTTAAAATAATTTGTTATTTAAATTAATATGTATATATGTTATTTAATATGTACTTATATATTTTGATCATCCTGTACGTTAAACAATATCTTGAGACAATTAAGAATCAGCAAACTGTCACACGCGATTATCCTTTCCGGATTTCTAACGTGGCGTCATAAATTTTTTGTGTGATATTACATTATCATCTGTGCGCATTTGCATCATTTGGATTCAAGGCTAAAATCAAAGTATCGTGTGTTATCTTTCCAGATTGACTGTGAAAAGAAGAACCATAGCCGAAGACTATAGTCAATCTCGACGTTGTGACCGCTTTAGATTTAAGGTTAGTGACACGAAAACCAGTTTACATTTCTGTTCGCGATATACAATGATATTCACGTTTACGACTAATCGGTTCGTTATATATTACGTACGATAATACTTCCTATACGACATGCACAATTTCACAAATATTTTATAAATATTTTCCATATAATAATTTATAAATATAATCCACGCCCGTATTAGCTAATTAAATATTAAAAGATAGGGATTGTTCCATTAATTTGCAACATTTGATGCATGACTTTAATAAGGACTGATTCAAAGTGCTAGCTATCTTCGAGCTATTACTTTCCGATCTCATCAGCTATGCTCGTTATATTCGAAGGAAACATCTCGTTATAATTACGAGGCGTTGGCGTTTACGAGCGAAAAGGGATGAAGCCTTATACTTGTTAATTTTAACATCCTGTTCAACTGCTCTGTTCTTTCTGGACAAGCGTGACTCAACCCTTTAAAAGATTTGTTAACTCGAGCTTCGTGTTCTAACGCGAATTTGCGTTACGCTTAGATAAAATATGACCAGTTGTCTTTGTCCATTATATATTATCGAAATTATTTAAGTATCCATTTGTGACTGATGAAAATATTCTTTTTTAATTGATTAACAAAAATGATTATCGTAAAATGAAATAAAAAAAAAAAACAACATAGACTGTTTGAAAATTAAAGTAGATGAAATGAAAGTATTAAACATTAATAGATGTTACATAATTAGCATTTAAATGTTTGTGTAAATATCACTCACAACGATTGAAACACAACTTTTACGCGATGGGAATATAAGAAACGTCGAATTCAAAGGGTCGACATCCAGAATGCGACAAAAATGATAGAGTCCGTCTTAAATTTCCATATTAAAGTAGATCTAAGATTCTTCCGACATTTCGGTTGCGATTCACACAGCCATTGTCTCCTATGGCTCCTTTCCTGTCCCCTTACTAACATTCTTCGTCTGTCTTTCCATCGTCTTCGAACATATCTTAGAGCTCGCACCGCGGAATTCGCGCCCTGTTTCTATCGAACCGCCGTCGCCGCCTCTCGACGTGTCTTTCGTCGGACCGCACGCATTTGCAATTCTGACACATTTGGCGGTGAAGTATAACACAGTGCACGCTATTCGCTGGTGAATCTGCTCTCCTCGAGACAAAGACAAAAGGAGAAGAATATCCCCATGAGCTACGTGGCGGGAACGTTGGAATATCAAATGATTCTTGGAAAGATCCTCCCTGGTCCATCTCCCTGGTCCCTCTCTTCCTCTTCGATCCCGTTCTCTCCGTCGTCACTCCGACGTTGTTTCGCGATCTTCGTGGCCCCCCTCCCCCCCCCCGCCGTGAATTTTCGGCGCTTCTTGGCGCAAGGCGGGAGGACGTGTCCCATCATTCTCCTTTTACTCTTCCTTTCCCTCTCTTTTCCCCTCTCGCTAAGTTTGAGAGGTCGTTAAAGACGGGGGTTCGTGGTCCAGGGCCGTATATAACGGATAATTGACAGCCGTGCCGGGGCCGACGTTTGCTTTGCATGGACATTGAATTCGCGTGGATGGACGTACGGCCGAAAGGAGACGAGAGGCTACGAAATTCGACCGACCGGTCGAACGGAACCGCGAGAGAGCACGAGACGTGACGTTCGGTCCAGGAGGAAGTGGAGAGCAAATGCTTGTGCTCGCTCAACGGACTCGTAAATTCTTCAATTCTGATGCTCGGAAAGGTACAAACGCGATCGTGACACGGTACTTTCTTCCTCGCGACGGGGCAATCTCATTTCGGCTTAATTGCAGCTCGATGTAGCGGTACTTTAGCAATTATCTATACCTTATCGAAAAAAGGGATAAAAATACGAGACCTGTACCCCGATTCAGTAACTACAAATCGATACCGTTGTTGTTGCGTAGATATTATATATGGTAAAAAAAAAAAAAAAAACTGCTTGTTTTTCGCGACAACAACGTACCGAACTGTTGTTAAAAGTTACAGAATCGAGGTACTGGGATAAGAAATTGAAAATGTGAAACGGTGAAAAAATATGATTCTTTTTCAAGAAAAATAATAGAAATTTTAGATTTGCGCAAGACAAGAATAATTTTATAATTTGTATAAACTAAAAATATGTTTTT